>NC_089875.1:103841461-104001461 GCF_040182565.1 Anser cygnoides
AAATCAGACAGCCGTGCTATAGGGTCTGAAAGCTGACAGTGGTCTTTGCTTGTGGAGTTTACTGTTGCAGGCAAGGAGGAGATAACTTTTTTTTTCCCCTCAGTGATGTCCACAATGCTCTTAATAATGTTGACATTGGCTGAAATTGTATCATTTCTGTCTTTGCTAAGCAGTGGAAAGGTATACGCTCTAGGAAAGACTGAATGCTGGAGCAAGCTACTGGGCCAAAATTATGGGGAAAACGCCAGATTAGATCCTGAAGGGAAGAACATAGTAGTGGCCCTTTTCCTTCTCATCTATCAGTCCCCAAGTGGTGAGAAGGCTCAGAGCTTTGCTTTTTTTTTTGTTTTCTTATCTCCTTCTCCACTCCATCCCACCTTCCCCAAAAAATCCCTTAGAACTTGGTGAGTCATTCGGGACTGTGGAGCATTTCTCTCCTGACAGCTGATGGAATGGAATAAATGAATGATTTCTTCCAGTGGCCCCAAAGATGAGGTCTTTCTTACTGTGGGCCTCCATTTTTACCTTTGTTCTTGCTCATCTTCCTCAGTCCAGGGAAGGATTGAAGGCTCTTTTGTACTGCTTATTCCCTGAATCTGGGACCACATATATATGCAGATGTACCATTTAGTGCATAACTGAACAGAAAATATTACAGCTATGTCCACGTGATACATTTCTACAGTAAGACCTGATGCAAAATCAGCAAAGGAATTAAAGGGATTTCCTGGTGCTTTCTTCATTGTTTGTTTTTTATAAGCAAACATCGGCATGGTGTCAAGTTTTGAAGTGCTGTATATTTGCATGAATTTCCTTACTTCTGGTTAATGTTTTTTCAGTGGTCTGAGTGTTCTCTGTCACTAGACAGACATCACTTAGTTGCTGTCCTTGTTCTATATGATGCTGGAGCTTTGAACTGTATATGTAACTGAAACTGTAATTGCAGAGTACTTGAAATGCCAACTAAAACATTGCGGGAGGCATGTTTTTAATGTTAAATCACCTTCCAACAATGTTCATTAAAGCTTTGGTATGAATAATTTCCTAACGCTAAATGTTAATGTAAGGTGTTCAACCAGGCTGCAAAGTTAACAAAGAAATTAGTTGGAAAGTGCATTTGCAGTGAGCTGAAAAGGACTGAAATTTTGTATGACCCGTATTGAAAAGCTCACTGCTTCTTTTTTCCTGCTCGCTCAGAAAGTGTTTGTTCTTGTTACAGGTGTGTTGTTTTACAGTGGACAAATCACAACAAAAAATATTCAGTGTGCTTGATTTCAACTGCTTGTTCCTTCTCAGTGATCATTTTAAGAAACATCATTTTTAAAACTTTCTTGGATTGCGTATGTTACAGATTATCTGTACCTGTGCTTTCTAAGTGTGGGAACGAGCTGGAAGTGCTGCTCTGTCCATTATGCTTTTCTTAGTCAGTTACTGTCTGCTGTCGTGATACCCTTTTTCATCACAGTCTATCATTTGTGATGTTTCCTTCTCCCAAGAATTGCTGGGGGCATTTGACATTGTTTTTTGTTTGTTTCATGTACACACAGTCTTTTGTTAATCCTTCAGACTGTTCAGTCTGAAAGGTTGAAATCGTGTTTGTTCATAGGATGAGTAACAGCATCAGAAGTAAAAACAAGTCCAGGTAATAAAACAGTAGTTGCAGTCTCATTCCTCAAGAAAGTAGACAGAAAACATAAATGCCTTTTCCAACCCATGGGGAAAGCGCAAACAGTTATCAATTACTTTTATCATAACTAAACTTTATTGTATTTTATGCAGGTCATGCAAAAAGCTTTGTGGCTTGCTTTTTGCTCTCTGTGCTAACAGCTTCCTATGTGAATTCTTCAAGTGAACACTTTCATGTTCCTTTTGCAAATATTTTTTAAAAATTTTCTTGTTTTTGCAAATATTCATTTGTATGCCTATACTTTTTCATAGTCGTTTTCTACTTTAGCATCTTAAATGTTGAACACCATTCTAGTTACCACAGATCTGGAAGGATACAAGGAAATTAAAACAAATTAGAGAGGACTGATGGTCAGTACTGCAGAGCTTCTGTCTGAGTAGTAGCTAAAAGGAATAGGACCATTTGGCTTACAAGAGCAACAATGAGCTAAAGTCCATAAAAGACAGCAAAATTTTTATGGTGAAAGAGCTATTGGGTAAGAAGCGTAACAAAAGGAGGGACCATTTTGCAATGCCTGTACTGTTCTTAAGTTGTAGAATTCATTGCCCTCAGATGTACTTTTCTTCAGAAAAAGAGACTGAAGAGAAATGTCACGGGAGGTACAAAAATGGTTGAAAATGGTAGGCAAATATGTCCCTTGGCACAGGCGGACCATAAAGTCCTGCGTGCTGCAAGTTGGACAGTTTGAGCTTGACCTGTTTTTTTAAACTACTTCCATGGACATCTGCAATTCTCTGGCAGGATGGTAGACCAGAGAGATCTTTACTCTTGTAGAACGCAGGTTATATGTCGCTTTTTAAAAAATAATGATAACAAAAATATGAGTATAATGCTAATACATTGCTGGTAATCTTTTTTCAGATGTTTCCTTTTCTAGATTCCAAATGTGTAAAAAACACAAGATTAACAAAAATCTTTCAGAAATAATTTTTTGTATTTGCTTTTGGTACATCAATATATGTCAATATCTGGTCTGCAATCTCTCATTAGCTGCTTGAATTAAGCGTTAATTGAATTTCTTGATTATCCTTTGAAAAACTCCAAACACAGCACTCGGAGGATTTTGGGCCACAGGTGGGAAGGCAGAGAAATAGTTGAACAGAGAAGAGAAGGTGAAATTCAGGCACAGAGGGGGCCATGTACAGAACTACTCAGTTTATTGCTAACAAACCTGGAAACAGAGCCTGGATTGAGACACTTCCTCCTAGCTGCGACATGGTGTAAAATGCAGATTTCATCTTGCCTGACTTCATAAATCTGTATTTTAAATATCTGTCTGTCCCTAGTAGTCTCAAGTCTTCAAATGAATGAACTGCTCAGATAACCCAATTTCTCTGGTTGATTCCTACAGATAATTCTTTTGAAATTAAGAATACTTGTTGGAGGGTTCTTGTTTATTTGGTTTTGTGATTTCCTAAAGTTTCTGTGGATATTTAAGGCCGGCTGACCCCATGTCCCTTTATCTTTGATCAGTAGGTTGTGCTTTTCAACATTATTATCCATTATAAATATCCAGTAAAACTTACTGGATTTGTAAGATTTTTGAAGAGTATTTCGTTGGTTATTTGATGAATAATAATATATTTATGTAGTTGTATACTGTTTGAGCATATAGAGAGTATATAGTGTATATAGAGAGAGTATATATTTACTGTGGTTATTTGAAGGATAATAATTTGAAGGAAGCAAATAAGCTTGAATCTTTCTATGCTAGGTGAAACCTAAATATTGGGGGAAAAATATAGCAAATAATGTGGAATAAATCTAAAAGTTTTCATTAAAATGCCGCAAATATGCATGTACTTATATTCATTTCACATAGGAAGTACAGGAAGATAAGCAAGGTAGAAAACTATGTTGGTCACCTTTAGTTCAACATTTTATTTTGTTAAAATAATGTTTAAAAGTGTCTTGTTATGTTTCTTCTTTTGTTTCTTCCATGGACACCAAGGGAGATGCAGTGAAAGACTTAATGCTTCGCTTCCTGGGGGAGCAAGCTGCTGTGAAGAGACAAGTTTTAAATGCCAACTCTGTAGAACAGTCATTTGTAGGCCTGAAACAGCTAATTGTAAGTAAGAATCTTCATAATTCAATATACATTAAATGCCACGCTTCCCTCAACATTAATGGGAGCTAATGACTGTGAGGAGGAGATGAAAAAATGCGTATATCACTGTTCACAATCCTACAAAAGTACTAGCCGAAGTACAGTACTTTTTAGTAGGAATGACACTTGATTTTAAGTACTGGTAATAAAGGTTGTAGTAAACTTTTTTTTTTACATGCAAAAGTGAGAAACAAGGTAATCTTAAGTTACTGTGAACTTTATCAGATGTTACTTTTTACACAAAGCAAATGGTTTCAAAATAGATTTTAATTTTTTGTTTGTTTCTTTTCACTGTGTATGTATCTTTATGCTTTCAGAGTAGTGTTTTACAGAAAGTAAGATGCTAGTTGCAAAGGGTAAGGAAAGCCGAAGTGATCATTTCAACTGCTTTATTTTTTTGGAGCAGGAAAACTACAAAAATACTTCCAAATTAAACTTTAATTTTCCGTAAGTTAAATTTTTTCCTTAACGTAAATATTTCAGACCTGAAAATTTAGCAGCCTTGTGAACCTTGCCTTATTCTTTCAACCACTGTATTCCTATATGGAACTCATTACTGTTACATGGCTAAGCCTAAATTAATCTGTTGAAATGTCAAAAAGTTTTAAGCTTTTTTTATTTCTGAAAAAATGGATGAAAAGTTAGTGAGGAATTTTAAGTGTTAGCACAGTTCATATTTAGTATTTAACATTTTATAGTTTAGTTTCATTAGATTTCATGTAAAGCTCCAAAGGAGACTGTCATTTTAGGAAGATTCAGTGTGGTCTCCTCAATCATTGTTCAAGGAATTGTTCGAGGAATTCAGAGGTAATTTTTGAAACTAAACCTGAAAAAACACAGTGATCTACATCATGGAGATAAATATTTTTCTGTCCATTTCAGTGTTCTGCTTAATTGGAGAGTTCACAGAAAAAAAACTCTCATTAAGAATCCTTGTCCCACTATCTGTGCCTAAGTAGGAGAGGCCTTTTTCCCCAATCCTTTTGATCATCCAGAAGAGTTGTTTTGACATAATGGAAAATTAAATCTTTCTCTACTTGGCCTGGTAGCTTTGTCCATGTAAAATGTTCTTCTGTGCTGCAGACCATCGTGTACCTTAAATACAGCGCTGCCATTGATAGTATTCTAGCTTTGAGTGCACTCTTAAGCTCTGTAAAAGCAGTGTTACGGCTATTGGGATAAAAAGCTGGAGGCAATCTGCTGCTGTCATATTTTTTTTGCTACCTGCAGCAGATTTCTTTTAATATCTGTTTTACTGGGGGGCGTGGGTTGATAACATTGCTGCCATTCGGCCAGAAGTCAATATATTCTTGAGTTCTCAAGGCTTCCAGTCGTGTTAGATGATGATTAAGTATGCAATACAACTATTTCTTAGTTTTGTTTGCAAAACTCTATAGAAAGAATTAGTTTGGTATATTTTTTTCCTTATACATCCTTATAAATATTGCTGTTTTCTTCTGAAATTCTTAATGTGGAAAACTTACTTCTGACCGGCGACAGCCTTAAAGGTAAAAGGTATTTTGAACTTTCTTAGAAATATTAAAATTCCATTCTATCACAGAATCACAGAATCGTCTAGGTTGGAAGAGACCTCCAAGATCGTCTAGTCCAACCTCTGCCCTAACACTAACAAGTCCTCCGCTAAACCATATCACTAAGGGCTACATCTAAACGTCTTTTAAAGACCTCCAGGGATGGCGACTCAACCACCTCCCTGGGCAGCCCATTCCAATGCCTAACAACCCTTTCGGTAAAGAAGTTCTTCCTAACATCCAACCTAAACCTCCCCTGGCGCAACTTTAGCCCATTCCCCCTCATCCTGTCACCAGGCACGTGGGAGAATAGACCAACCCCCACCTCTCTACAGCCTCCTTTAAGTTACCTATAGAGAGCGATGAGGTTTCCCCTGGGCCTCCTCTTCTCTAGGCTGAACAACCCCAGCTCCCTCAGCCGCTCCTCGTTAAGACTTGTTCTCCAGACCCCTCACCAGCTTCGTTGCCCTTCTCTGGACTCGCTCGAGCACCTCCATGTCCTTCTTGTAGCGAGGGGCCCAAAACTGAACACAGTACTCAAGGTGCGGCCTCACCAGAGCCGAGTATAGGGGGACAATCACCTCCTTAGACCTGCTGGCCACACTGCTTCTTATGCAGGCCAGGATGCTGTTGGCCTTCTTGGCCACCTGAGCACACTGCTGGCTCATATTCAGCCGACTGTCAACCAGTACTCTCAGGTCCTTCTCTGCCAGGCAGCTTTCCAGCCACTCATCTCCCAGCCTGTAGCTCTGCTTGGGGTTGTTGCGCCCCAGGTGCAGGACCCGGCACTTGGCCTTGTTGAACTTCATGCAGTTGACCTCAGCCCATCGGTCCAGCCTATCCAGATCCTCCTGCAGAGCCTTCCTGCCCTCGAGCAGATCGACACACGCACCTAACTTGGTGTCATCTGCAAACTTACTGAGGGTGCACTCGATCCCCTCATCCAGGTCATCAATAAAGATATTAAAGAGGACTGGCCCCAGCACTGAGCCCTGGGGGACTCCACTAGTAACCGGCCTCCAACCAGATTTGGCTCCATTCACCACGACTCTTTGGGCCCAGCCATCCAGCCAGTTTTTAACCCAACAAAGCATATGCCAGTCCAAGCCCCGAGCAGCCAGTTTCTCGAGGAGAATGTTGTGGGAAACGGTGTCAAAAGCCTTACTGAAGTCAAGGTAGACCACATCCACAGCCTTTCCCTCATCCACCAAGCGCGTCACTTGGTCGTAGAAGGAGATCAGGTTCGTCAAGCAGGACCTACCTTTCATAAACCCATGCTGACTGGGCCTGATCGCCTGCTTGCCCTGCAAGTGCCGCGTGATGACACTGAAGATAATCTGCTCCATGAGCTTTCCTGGCACTGAGGTCAAACTGACAGGCCTATAGTTCCCCGGGTCTACCCTCCGGCCCTTCTTGTAGATGGGCGTCACGTTTGCTAGCCGCCAGTCAACTGAAACCTCCCCTGATAGCCAGGACTGCCGATAAATGATGGAAAGCGGCTTGGCCAGCTCCTCCGCCAGTTCGCTCAGTACCCTCAGGTGGATCCCATCCGGCCCCATCGACTTGCGTACATCTAAGTGCTGTAGCAGGTCTCCAGCCATTTTCTCGTGAATTGTGAGGGCCACATCCTGCTCCCCATCCCCTTCCACCAGTTCAGGGTACTGGGTATCCAGAGAACAACTGGTTTTGCCGCTAAAGACTGAGGCAAAGAAGGCTTCACTGTACCTTGTTCAGCATATTATATCTTGCCGCAGGTAGCTCTGCGGACAAAGTGTTTTAAAAGAGAAAATATTCTTCCTGATCTCCATCACAGTTAAGCAAAATCTTTAGTGTATAGAATTTGATGATACCTAATAATTATGATGAATTTTGTTCCTATGTTGCTTTTTTAAGTTTTCTTGATGTTTCCTCCTTCTTTCCTGTTACTTTGTATGAAGAGACAGCAGTAACATTTCCATTTCTCCAATCTTCTTTTTTTGAAGTCAAAAATAACTCTTCTAGTTATCTGATAATAGATGTCTTAATCAGCCTAACATTTCTTCTTGGAATCTCTTCCAATTGAAGCTAATACCTTTTTATTATCACTGTCTAGAACTGAACACAGTAAGCTGTGTGACTTTACATGTTAATGATCGTGTTTTACCTCTTTGTATTATTCTGACACTGTAAATCGTGTGATCTCTGTGTAGTGATGTGGTCATTCTATATATTGACAATACTTCCTGGATTATATCTCCAAATACAGATAGCAGCTCCGTTGGCCAGGATCACAAGAGAATATATTAAATTTGATTGATTCAAGTGTACATCTTGAGTAGAAAATTCTTGTCTTACTTATAAAAGTTTCAATATCAAACTTGTGCAAGTTAAAAGATAATTCTGTGGATGAAGTTAGCGCTTGCCACAAAGAGTGTTGGCAACAGAAGTTGTTTTGGAGGAATCATAGAACAGAAGTTGTTTTAAAGACAGTTAGTTGTCAGAAAACTGATGTTACCTAGAAGCTTAATAGCTGAACTTCCAAAGGTGAACCTTTTCTGATAAACAACCAACAGCAGTGTCACGTCTAAGACAAATAGCTGCTTACCAGTAACTGAACTCGGTTTGTAAAACTCAACTAACAAGTCTTACTCAGTGTGAATTTAGTTTCGAGTTGATTTGAGGGAGATTTGTTCCAGTAGCCCAATGATGGATAGTTGGTTTATTGAACAACTGTATTGTCACAAAGTCTTTGCTATGGTATGCATAACAGATAATTGAAAATGCGTTCTTGTTAGATCAGTGGTGGTGAAGTTCTGCAGTTGAACTAGTTTTACAACTTTGAAGCTTTAAAGCGCTGTAGAGGCCAAGTGTTTATGTATTTCAACTGATAACAGAAAATCTGAGTTCCTGAAAAGTTTTGTTAATTTGGTGTAGGAACATGCATTTACCTCTTGCTTGAGTGCATGTTGTTGCTTTGTTTTACAGCATCGGATAAAAACTACACATACAAATGCAAGTTCAATTTATCTTATTTCCTCTTATTCCATATTTTAGGTTAACTTTTTACCCTCATTTGAACAAATAGTACAGTATTTCTTACTAGAGACCTTTCGGATATTTTGAGTTGTAAGGTGTTTGCAGTCATAGGAAAATTGTCTTTGATAGGTTTCATACCTAAAAAAAAGACTGCATCTTACTGCTATAAATATGCAACAGTTGCTCTAAGTAAGCAGTAATTTCTCTAAGTTACTAGACCAGGAAAGGGTTACTAACTACATTTTCTTAACTGATGTGAAAGTGCTCTACGAATGTAATTTACAGAGGAGAAGAATGTCATAGCTAGTGGAGGAGGACATTTTAATCACTTTAATGGTGTTACATGTAGAGTTAATGACTCCCTTTGAGTCTGTTTTCAAAAAAAATCATATAGTGTTATTTTTGCATGTGATTAATGTTGTGCTTTTGCATATATTTTCAATTATAACAAACTTGGATACAATGGTATGGCATATGTACTTACTTTAATAAGTTAGAAATTCTCCTTAAAAATACAGGTACTTTTTTGTATTCCTTTAGTCTTCAATTTCTAATAATTTTGTAGCCGGTTTGAGAGAAGGTTGGAGACACAGGCAACACAAACAATAGTTGAGGGCTTGAAGGGTTTGAGGGGGGATGTTGAATTTCTGCAACTAAAAAGCGTCAATTTATTGGATGAAATTTCAGTAGCTTACCTCTTAAGTCAAAGTTGTTTTCCTGAGAAGCCGAGTAATGTTAGAAATTCTCTTTGCGCGCAAGGTGAGTTAGCTTGTCATTGAACATATATTCTGCAGACACCCAGTCTGCAAGCTTCTTTCACAATTTTACCTTTCATTCTGTCTCTCCTACATGACTTTCCTTGCTTACCACCTGGGTATCAGTCCTGTTTGTTGCATCACCTGAGCTTCACTACTTTCCTTCAGGAAAACAATGTACACTATTTTATACAAAGAATGAATAAGAATACTTCTGCAGTCATACACTCTCTTTGTTCAACTGTAATTCAGAAAATCAAGTAAAATTGGCCTGCAGGGGGAGACTTTTAAAGAACAGTTACATGTGAGAGAGTGGTGGTCAGGTACTTGGTAGCATTTTTTTCAGTCCAAATCAGTGAATATATTCATAATAGAACAAGAATGCAGTCTTTCACATATAGTGAAAATTCAGATAATTAAACTTCTTCCTTTTTTAATAAAGTATCCTAAAAATTATTAAAAATATATACATATCAATTCTTGCTTTTCCATGAATGCATACATCTCAGAAGTTGCTATGCTGCTTCATGGTTGTCCTGTTGGCCAACTTCTGCATTTCCAGTGGAATTCAAATTTTTTACCTGCAGTATGACAATGCAGATGATACATGAGGTGATCAGTGCACTACTGTAGCTGCCCTTTGAATTAGTATGGCTGCAAAATAGGGGCCAGAGTATGAAATCTCTCTGTTACTAGTAGTTTTCCCATCTGATACTTTTATTGACATGTTTTCCAAACTCTAAATGTTAGGGAGAATTTAATGAAATGCCAGTTCAGGGTGAGTATCTGAACTTTGCAAACGCTGAAATATATGTATTCTATTCCTTTATGTTTTATCAGACAAAATGCCAGTTCTCTGTTACATTTATCATTATATTTGCTGTGTTTAATAAATTCCACTTGAAAAAAGATGACTTTCAGGTAACAAGAGAGATTAATTTTATAACGACGTGTCTACTGGACTTGTGTCTCCTGAAAAAATTACTCTGTTTAAAAGAAAAGTATGATAACCTAAACCTATGAAGCCTTTCTCTGTCTTTTTTTTTTTTTTAATTTTATTAGGTATTTACATGACTGCATTAGCATATACAAGGCTAATTGGATGACAGGGTGACAGTACAGTGTGACTTGTATAGCTAGGGATGATTTTGTTTAATGAATGAAAAATATATTTAAGATTGTTGTAAAGTTAGCAATGCAATGAAAATTCAGATATTTATATTTCAAAGTTGAAAGCATTTTTATGATTTTGAATTTATTATCGTTTTATACATTATATTATTTCTCTTCCTTTGTTCTTAATTGCTAGAAATTCCGTGTTCTGGGCAATGTTTAGAAGGTGTTTTCATTAAATGAACTACACCAGGGATTATAATCTGAAATGTTGAATTCAGTATTGCAGGAATAGGCTTTAAGTACTTTGTAGCAGTAGAGTGACTTGGACGTGATTGTGTGGCAATGTTTTCTCCTTCCGAGGAGAAGGCAAAGCTTTGAATATTGCAAGTGTATTAGCAAACGTTATACATCTTTAAGTTTAGAGACCCATATGGAGTTGTGTATTCTTTTGATTTAGTGATCTGATAATACTGCTTTCTTTCATGCTTGACTTCACTTTTTACCTAATTACACGTGCAGTTTTGACAAATGACACTGTGCTTCTCACCAGCCAGCTTTCCTGACCTTGTCATTTTTACTGATGGTTATACGTAGCTGCTTCAGACAAAACAAACGCTTGTGTATTTTAGGGGTTGCACATTTATGTTTTTGCTACTTACTCTTTCCTTCTTCCCAGAGCAGTAAAAACTGGAGGGCAGCAGTTGACTTGTGTGGGCGTCTTCTAACTGCTCATGGTCAAGGCTACAAAAAAAGTGGACTACCTACTAACCATACAACAGATTCTTTGCAGGTATGTTCAAAGATACCCCCTTGTCGCTTTTTTTCCAGCATACTCACTGTGGATTTTTTTTTTTTGACATAAACTTGTTTTCCTAATTGTTACCTAAAAATTAAACTTATTAAGGCATTGTACCAGGTCACTTATTTCTGTTTGTCTATGTAAAGTAGGTCTTCATTTTAAACAAAATAGTTTAAAAAAGTAAAATTCTGTCTTGACTGTATGCTTTAAAGGTAATGATACTCATAAAAGGAGTAAGTTTTGCTGTCTTGGAAGACTCACTGCACTAAGTTCATGGACACTATTGTGATGGTTTCACACAGATGGGCAGCTAAGCTCTGCCACACTGTTCTCTCACTCCCCTTCCTTAAAGGAACAGGGGGAGAAAATATGGAAAAAGCTTGTTGAGATAAGGACAGGGAGATCCCTCAAGAATTACCGTCATGGACAAACCTAAAATTTGTCTTCAACTTTTCCATATCTTTACAAAGAAACAAAACATCACTCCTCTGGGTTTTGTTGTAATGATCTTTGGAAAAGTGTTCTGTGAATATGCAAGTAAATATAAATCCTGATTCTTACCAGCAAGTAGCGTAGAATCTCTTTACTCAACTTTATCAGAAAAACTTAGACAGTCAAAGTTGTATTTAGATGTGTCTTGTGATTAAAGGGAATAACAGACTTCATCTTTTCTTTTTTTATATATAATCATTTTTAGCTGTGGTTTGTGAGGCTAGCGCTACTCGTAAAACTGAATCTCTTCCAAAATGCAGAAATGGAATTTGAACCATTTGGAAATTTGGACCAGCCTGATCTTTATTATGAATATTACCCTCATGTATACCCTGGACGAAAAGGTAGGATACTTGATTTATAAAACATTTATTTTAACCATGAATTATTGGTGGTTTTTTATTACTGTTTTTACTAGTCTTTACAGAAATAATGCATTTTGTTTTGTTTTTAAAATCTAAAGCATTGGTGATCTTTTGATTATTTCTTTTTTTTCCCCGAAAATAGAATGTGATTAACTACTAAGTTAAAGTACTGTTTGTGTTACAGAGGTAGTGAAGTAAAAATAAAGAGTAAAGCTACTCCATCACAGTCTAGATGGGCAGTGTATTTCATGCTGCTGATACAGCATTGATTTGAGAGAGGGATGTTTTTAACAAATAAATATGATAAAATATTCTAGCTCTAGAGTATTTAAATTAATAAACCTTAATAGTTCATTCTCGCCAGAAACAACTGTTAAAGATCATGAGAGAGTTTATATGTACAGAATTAATAAGCTTTCTTTATACGAGTTTTCTGATATTTAATATAGCTTTAAATTGTTCTATGGCTTTCCACAATGGAAAGGGAGAAGCAAAATCTTTCCCTTCTGTTCAAGACCTGTTCAATATTTTTTGTTCTTTCCTTCTCCTTTTCTCCCCAAAGCTGTAGGAGACAGTATCTCTAGAGCTTTCTCTATGTATTGTTGGCCCATAGATTCCAGAGTTACTAATGGACAGCAGACAGGCTAACACTCCATGCACACAAGAATAGTTTATCATGTGTCCTGTTCATGAAGAGAAAAAAAAAAAAAACACCACCAGCCTCAATTGTTTAAGGGTTTTATCTTGAGTTGCAAATGCACTACTTCTCACTGCTGCCCATAGGTTAACCTAGTAGTTCCATTTCTTAGGATATTCTAGTACTTTAAGAGTCCGGGTTTGAAAAATTAGTGTTTCTAAGAGCAATTTCACTCCCATTATTCCATGCTACTTTGAACTTGTTTTTTTTTTTTTTTCTCCTAATCTATTCAATTCTCTCTGGTGCAAGTGATCTTAGCTTTCTTTGGCTTTCATATTTGAACAACCATTTATAATAAAATGCTTGTAAGTAATGTAATTTTAAAAGATAGGGCCACCATCCGAAATATTATGGTCCATTTTATGTGAAGTGCTGGTAGTCTCGATGAGTTAACCTAGAACGATGAAGGGATTTTGAGGTTGCTGAGGAAGGACAGTCAAGCAAGTTCAGGATCTTTCACAGAAGATTGTTTCACCTGTTTTGTGATGCAGAAGATCAAGTGTAGCCCAGCAAGACCAATGTGGGCTCCCTAGAACGAGTCCATCTAACCAAATAAGTCAACATCTTTCAGGCAATAACAAGCAAAAATTTCTTGTTTTTGCCTTGAATATATTGAGTCCACTGAGATGAATTGTGTTTTTTTTAAGAGAGAGGGAGAGGTTTTGGTCACCAGGTTGGACAGCTCCTTGGATCTGGTTATGTTTTGGCAGCTTTGGACATGATGCAGCGTTACACAGGAGGAGAAGTTTTCCCCAGGCTGTCAGAAGATGTAAAAAGGTGATCAGGAATAGTCAGTATGGATTCACCAAGGGTATATCATGCTTAACCAATTTGATAGGCTTCTGTGATGGGATGACTACCTGGGTAGATGAGGGGAGAGCAGTGGATGTGGTCTAACATGATCTCAGGAAGGCTTTTGACACTGTCTCCCATAACATCCTCATAGACAAGCTCAGGAAGCGCAGCCTAGATGAGTGGACAGTGAGGTGGATTGGCAATGGGCTGGATGGCAGAGCTCAGAGGGTTGTGCATAGTGGTGTGGAGTCTAGTTGGAGGCCAGTAGCTAGCGGTGTCCCCCAGGGGTCAGTACTGGGTCCAGTGTTGTTCAACGTACTCATCAACAACCTGGACGACGGAATGGAGTGCACCCTCAGCAAGTTTGCTGATGACACAAAGCTGGGAGGAGTGGCTGATAGAATCATAGAATATCACAAGTTTCTTTACTGTGAGGGTGACAGAGCACTGGAACAGGTTGCCCACAGAGTTTGTGGAGTCTCCCTCTCTAGAGACTTCAAAACCCGCCTGGATGCTGTCCTATGCAGCGTGCTCTAGGTGATCCTGCTTGGCAGGGGGGTTGGACTAGATGGTCTTCGGAGGTCCCTGCCAACCTTGGCCATTCTGTGATTCTGTGAATGGCAACAGCAGTCTTGTGCTTTCATCCACAAGTAGACGAGGAGGCTTCTGGGATCTCTGACACGCTGTTCCTTCTATTCCACGTTGTCTTGGAGTGAATTCTTGACCCTTTCCTCCATGCTTTAATTTTCTTCCTGACTTACCAACATTTTCATGCTTTACAAATACTGTCTTTTTTCATTCTAAGCCAACAGAAGAGCTAATTTTTTTTTATCTTTTTCAGCATTAAAAATAATAAATGAATAGCACTGCTTGAATAAGTAAGGACACATAAGTAGTTGTATGAAATTTCTTTTTTTTTGTATCTTTTTTTGCTTTGTTTTGTTTATTTCTACTAAAACCTCAAACCACAGTGGACAATAGTAAGGTCAGAAAAGTAATACAGACTTAGTGAAATATGCTAAACCAATAGTTGAGTGATGTCTAGAGTCACACTATTATACACTATATATATTATAAATATATATAAATAAAACTTTTACTACCCATCTGAAAGTGTTTTATTGCAGCACACACTAGTATATCCCTATGTTCACAATCATATCACACCTTAAAACCTTGTGCTAGGATTGCTAACAGTTCATAAGAAAGTGTACATTATGAAAGCAGTTTCTAGAGCCCATGCAACTAAATATTTAACAATGCGTTACTAATTTAGGCATTTGCTACCTGAATGCAGAAGACTGATTTCATGTTAAAGGAGTAAAGATGATGCTGTATCATCACAAAGAGAAAGAAAAGGGGAAAGGAGGGGAAAACCAAAAACAAATAAACAAACACAACTATGCATCTAGAGCTCTGGTCAGGGAAATAAAAGCCCTGTCTTTACTTGTACACAGTTTTTTTCTTCTTAACTCAGAATAAATTATTCTCAATTATTGTAGCTTTTAGAACACTCATTTTGGTAGCATTAACTTTTCTGTAACTTACTGGTCTATTAACCAGAAACAAGTGCAAATTATCTCATAGAGGAATGAAATAGTATTTTAATGTTTCAGTGTAATCCTTGGCTCTTTCAGAAACATCCAGGCATTACCAATGGAAAGGACGTGTTAGGTTAGCTGATATGAGGGAGTTTATGAACTGTCATAAGGAACGCAGAAGCAGAAGTTATGAGTAAAAGTGGAATAGACTGTATTATTGAAAGACAAAACCCTAAAAAGAATTCTGTAATCCATGAGTTGCAAGAGTGATGACAAAAATCCAGCCCTATAACAGAGATGTGCATAAAGCAATCTGGGACGCTGGTTCCCAACCTGAGTAACTATCTATTACAAAATAATAATAGCAGTAAGCATATGAAATCAGATTTTTCTGCTTCTTACTGCCCATGATTTCTAGAAATGATGATGCATCTGCACATGTACTGCAAACTGCTGAATTTAAGCATGCTGCACAAAAAAACCTAGCAACAGGGACTTTCCCCACCCCACCCCACCCCACCCGGTAGCTTACTATTGAGAAAGTTTCTTCTGTGCTGCTTCCAAACAGGTACCTTTGTTATTTTAATCTGCTACAAAGTACTATCAGTTATTTTTCCAGTCAAGCACAGAGGTGGGTGACCATATGGGCGAAACTACAGTTCTTGTTTTCTGCTTGGAATTCCTATGTACAAAGGCTTTCCAAAATGCAAGAGCCCTACCTGCAAGACAAGCTAGAATCCTTACTGTTACAGCGGAGCTGGTCCTTCCATGCTGACAGACCTTGTTGATGAACAACAGCTGCCTTTCAGCTGCTGTAAACTGGACACTCCTTCAAATGATGCCATAGGTACAAATGACAAAAACAGCAGTAAATTTTTATGTATAAAAATATTTATGTAAAAATATTCCCCAGATTATCAAAGGAATTAACGAGGACAGATGTGCTGGTGGAAGAAACAGCTTTGCAGCTAAGGGAAAGCAGAAAAAATTAAATAAATAGGGAAATAGAAAAATGGAATTTGGAATAATTAAATCCATATCTGAGCTATTTTAAGATTTGACTAGGAAATGAGACCAGTTTAATCTCTGTTCTACATCAAGCAGGAAGGATCAAGGAGTGACTTAACCAATTTCACTGGTTAATACAAGGATCACAGCAAACTCCACCCCTGCCCTCTCAAATAGTGCACGCCTACAGGTAATGGAGATGACAAAAGGAAGAGAGTGTAAAAATCAGGAAAGGAAGATTTTTCAAATATTAGATCTTAGAACCATGATGAAGAAAACAGTAATGCACAGATCCATGGCTGCAAATGCTATATAAAACATCAGGATAAAAGAGAGGCTAGTGGTATTGCCAAAAGGGAAAGAAAAGAGCCCTGGGGAAGCTTCAGAGGGAAATTAAGTTGACCCTATTCACCATGTTAAGTTAAATTGATAGGAGAATATCTTCCACGCCTCCTACATTTACTTGGAATTTAAATTCTTTGAGGTATGCTCCTCTGTGATGAATGAATGAGGGACTATCCTCACTGCTGTAAGAAGCGCAGCTATATAAACTTCCCTCACCTAAAGCACCGAAAATACAGAAAAAAAACTAAAGTATTACATCCTTTATTACGAATATTTTGAATATAAAGAAATGATGCAAAGTACTGTATGTGTTACAATTAATGTAATTGTTTCTATCTATAGTCTCATTTCTTAAATTGACTTTTAAGTGCTCACTCCATTTATACACCATGAATCAAAATTAAAATGTTGAAACAAAACTCTTCCTTTTATGCTTGTTACACCACAAAATTATATATAGAATTACCAGACAGCAGTGGATTGTGGATTCCTACTAATATATTTCAACCAAAATATATGAATGATTTATATCTATTTTATTATTTAAATTAGCTTGTTAACAATGCATGTATAATAAATTCCTTTATCAATAATCCAGGACTGCATAGTTTAATGCTAGCCAGAACAGAATTGCTTGTTCTCTCTCACATCCCTGGGAACAGCATCTCTCTCTCTTCCCCTGCCCAGTCAAAACTCTATAAGGAAAGTGTGATAGCTGTTCCCACACCTTAATCCCATTGTATTTATGCAAGATATGTACAACCGGCAGGTTAGATCCATCCAACCTCATTGTCCTTATAGATGATCAGCTTAACTGTCCAAGTTGGTATGTTCAGCTTAAATGTGAACTGAGACATGAGGTCATATTCTTTTCATTAATGGTTTCAATAGTTACAGTATATAATGATGATATATTTCCATGTACATCCCTTTCTTGTCTCTTTAAATTCAGTCTGTTGTGTTGTTCCACAGCTACCTTCCAACTATGAAATCAACTAATACAGATTGAATAAAAGTGTTATGGTTCCAGATGGGTATTCAGAGTAGTCACACTTACAATTTTTTCTAAGATAATACAGATATTTGAGTTAAGAAATATATGTACAATTTAAGAGCATGGAGTACTGCCAAAATATTTAATTGTGCTTTCTTTCCCAAGGCTACATAGTCTCATTATAGACACTAGCAACTTTATATAGTATTCCTTAAAATTCTGCCTTACTGCAGTTATCAGTAGGTAAGATTTATGGTGATCCCTTTGTGACTTTGTGGTAGGGCAACTGTTGTTTTTTTTGTTGTTGTTGTTTTGGGGGGGGTTGGTTGGGTGGTTTGGTTTGGGGGGCAGATGGTTGGTGGCTTTTGGGGTTTTTGTTTTTGTTTTGCATTCTTTCTCTTCAGTTTCCCTTGCTTCACTGCAAATACCAACTCCAGATTATTGAAAAGGTATTTTTGAAATCTTTCAAAACCAGATTTTAATTTTTTTTATGTCTCTGTATTCTTAGCTCATGTGCATTTAAATTGTGAAGCATATGGAAGCGTGCAATTTCAGATAAAATTTTCAAAACATTTTCTTTCAGTGGTTATGAGCATTTATGTCCCTATCTCTTCAGTCTTTCTGGAATGAAAGTAATAAACAAAAGCTTGGGAACCAAATATTCTGTTGAATCTGGATTTTTAACTTTAGTTTTCTTTGATGGTCAGTTGAACTTAGATTAAATGTCACTGTATCATCGCTCATAAAAATCCCTCATAAATTGTATGACTGTGCTGTTGTAGAAGTATGTAAACGTGTGTGTATACATGCACATATATACACCTCTGTGAGTCTATGGCTATATAAAGCAGAATACCTTTTTAGATTTTCTGTATTTCTTTTTTTTACCCAATGAAGGGAGGCTTTGCAGTTTTTTTCTTTTGTTTTTTAATATTAAGATCCTGCTTTATACTTCCAGTAAATGATCATTTGCCCTACTGCTGCAGTTTTGACATTTATAATCTGTTGAATAAGCTTTAGAAGGCAGATGAGAAATAACCTCTGATTACTTATTTTGCAGCAAGGAAATATGAAGATAAAAATGCTAGCCATTTTACTGCTCTAAAAGGGCTGCAGTTGAGGTCTTTAGTTTGAATTTGCTTGGCATGAGGTGGTGTTTATGTTATGATAATTAGGAGAACGTGCAGCTGTTCATAAAAAAGAAAAATTAATTTAAATTTAAATCTGTGGTCTTAGGAAATTCTACCTGATCTTAGTATTTAATTCATCTGTGTTTCCATGCTGTTGGAGTATCAATTTTGTTTTTAAGAGACCTTTTTTTACTTTCAGTTTTGCCTTTTGTATGCTGGTAATATATATATGAATGAGACTAATTCATACCAAAGGGACAATCAAAAATCATATTCTAAGAGGAAAAAAAATAGATGCACTGTTTTTAGAAGTGATAGCTAAAAAAACAATTGTCTTTAAAATGATACTATTTTTCCATTATTAATTTTCAATGGATAAAATTACCATGAAATGGTCAACAGAGGTTAAAAGTAGAACACCAAGCTGGAAGAATATTTATTAAACTTAAAAATAAAATTTCTATACATGACAGTAATTGTAGGGTATTGCCATTGTTGAAATCATCTAAGATTAGTGGACATGATTTTGCTGTATAAGAGGGCATCACTTCTTGTAGAGATCTGCAGCATGGAGTGGAAAAAAAAGACCTTGTCCAGTGGTCACAAGTAAACATTTTAATTGCAGGCTATGCTGCTTGCTTTAAATATTTCCTTGGTGGTATACATAAAGCTATGTTGCCTTATTTAATTTAGTACTGAGGAAAATAGAATAGAAGGCATGGTTTTGATTCAAAATAGTTTTTCAAAAGTCAGCCTATGCCAAAATCCAGTGTTTATTTAAAATCCTTTTATCCCCAGAGGACTCTCACATGAAATATATGTCCGCTTACATAGGAACCTCTTGCAAAGAAATTTGTGTTAGAGTAAGGCACTCTGTGCATTAAGTATGTGGCCTAACAATAACCAAGTAGGTGAAGAATTTACGACAATATAATGTCATTCTTTTTTTCCCCCGAAGTACTTAATCTAGTAAGCATAGTTATTTCTGTTACAGCTTAGTGTTAATGTACTCAATCTTTCTTGTTTTTTCCCCAATGCGACAGTGTTTATTGAAGCAAGTATAGTTTTTTCCCTACTGTTAATCTGCTTTTTAATTAAATTTTGTACTGAATTCTACAACCTGCCCTTTAGACCTTCATAACACTATTGTTATTGATCAACTAGAAACATCAACAAATGTCATTACCTCTTCCCAATTGTTCTCTCGTTAACTAGATGGTATAAAATGAAAATTACAATGTTTTCTAAAATCTCAGACACAGTTTATGATCTACTCCTTCCATCTGGAATGCACCCATTCCCATCAGAAACACTCTCTTTGATATGTATAGTATTGTTTCATTGTATTAACATTTACTTCTTTTTCTGTCTTGGTTGCAGGAAAGATTTATGTTCTGCTTGAACAATTAGAATTTTAGAAAGGAGTTTGCATTCTTGTCCTTGAGTTTCTTCTTGTCACTAAGTAAAGTGAGCAAGTTCTCTTTCTTACTCATCAGAAAAGGAGGTGGAAGAGAAAGTACTTTTATCTTCTTGGCAGTTTAAAACTGGCCTTAACCCTTCATTATTTTGTAGAAGGCACTGCAGAATAATGACATTATTTGTCTCTTAGCATGTGTTTTTAAAGTTCATGGCACAATCTTGCAACAGTCTTGAGGGAGATGTACAACTGTGGTATGTCTTTCTTTTTTCCTTTCTTTTCTCTCTCTTTTTTTAGCCAAATATCAACAAAAGTTTGCTTCAATGATACTTTGACAATTAATCATAATGAGATTTCAATTGTAGTGATGAATAAGATCAAGAAACACTTTCTATTCTAAACCTTCTTTTTCAACTACTCACTCTTTTACAATCTTTTTTTGAAATTTTTGCTGGTTTTTCCCTTCACTAATTTACACCATTTCAACAGTGTGCTTTGACACTTTTATTATAAGAACAACCGCACTACCTTTTATCAAGAACACAGGACTTCTTAATGGAAAACAGTGACTCTAAATGGGATTTTGAAATGAGAGTGAATAAATAGGACAAAGCACAAGAAAAAACCTTCAGCAGGATGTGATAGCATGATACCGAAGTTCCAGTGAAACACAAGTTTGTTTTCCCAGTGAAGGTGGCACAGATTGGAGCAAGCTCTTGAAGAAGTGTATTCTCTGTCTTCATGCTTTCAAATTATTTTTTTCTGAACTTAGGCTTTAGGCAAGTAAGTTATTAGGCTCATCACAATATAGCTAGGTGAAATATTTAGTGTTTGTAATATAGTAAGAAAAAGACTAGATAGAGTAAAATACTGGTAATCTAGTGTTTGCTCAAATCAAATTAATCCCCCTGCTTAAAGTGCTAGAATTGTTGGATTAGGTCTTGAAGAGGGTTGTGTTACACATAAATGTGTACATGCTTCTCCACTGCTAATTTGTGGACTTCCTAAGTGTATGTATTCAAATTTTCTAGTTTGATACATGACTCTAGTGTAACAGTATAAATTGCTAACTGAAAGAAAATCAAGTTCTTGCTGGAAAAGAACATAGACTGGTACAGTCTATGTGAAATTCCCTTGAATTTCAGTGTGCTAAAAGCCCTCATCTTGGCAAGAATTGTGTTCCTGAGTTGTTCAGTGGGCATGGATCTATACTGCCATACAACGCTGTGCAGAGCTCTTGTGCATGTCAGAAACAAGTCAGACCTATGGGCTGTGCATGAGCAAATCGTAAATGTGAGAAACAAATGAACTTTTCTGTAATTACCAACACCTTAATAGTATACATGTTGGAAATTAGACCTTTCTCTATATAGATATCTCATTTATATGACACTTTGGAGAGTTTCTAGGATCGTGCCTGATGGTGAGTTCCTTTTCTGTGGGGAAAATGAGCCTGAGGGTTAGGGTTGGTCCAAACCACTTCAGCAAGATGGCACCCCATTAAATGTCCGTGTCTGCTTCTGGACTAATACCAGCTGTAAGTTTCCCCCAGTTTGGGATTTTTGCCAAAGTTCCAATTAAATCATGCTATTTAGGGCAGTTTACTGTCAGAACTGGTAGCATTCCCATGCCTTCCTGTTGTTCATGAGAAAAGCTTTTTTTCCTGTAATTTAGCTACTGTTGTTGATAATGCAGGGTATTTCTTATTTTACTGTAATTAATTAGCAGATCTGAAATGCAAGTTGGGGAACCTTTCGTATACCACATGGAATTTTGGGGTCTCTCCTAAACTAAGTTGTTCTGTGGTTTGTTTTTGTAACTATAGGCTACTGAATTGATTTCGAAAGTAAATTTTATTTAAAAAAAAAAAATCAAGTGTGTTACAGGAATAGCTTTTTGTTTGTCACTGTATACTATCCAGAGTTTCCTTTTCTTCAGCTTCTGTTTTGTCTTCTGTTCTTTTCTTGTGCCCAATTTTGTTTTCTTTAATGTACAGAGTTCCCTTCCACTTTATTGGTGACAAAGTTTCCCTTTTTCTGCGGAGTACAAGTGCCATGGCAAACTTCTTCAAAACGTGTTTTGAGCTGAGAAAGCATGCTTAGAGGTAGACTGCAGCATGCATCACAGTTTCGTAGGAGCTGCTGCAGAGAGGATTGGGCGTCATTTATATGCTGTCATGTTCTGACATCAGGGCTGGGGTGTTTATTTACTCCTTAGAGATGATGAGGAAAGACTAGACTTAAGGAAATAGTGCAGTATTAGTGGAAAACCAGAAGCTCTCATTCTTACCTTTATTTCCATGAGCTTCAAGGAAACCTTTCTTTTTCATATCAAAAGTATTAATCGCTAGAAGCCAACAGAGATAACCATAATCCTCCTCAGAAGTCTAAGTAGGGTAGGGCTCCAGAATATGAATTGTTATTTAAAGAATGAGTTGCATCTCTTGCACAATTCCACAGATTTTAAAGGCTTTTTATATTCCATAAGATGCACTTGGCTTTCTGGGCTACAAGCAGACATTGCTGGATTACATCGAGCTTCTCATCAACCAACACTCCCTCTCCCCAGGGCTGCTCAATCCATTCTCTGCCCAGCCTGTACCTGTGCTTGGGTTTGCCCTGGCCCAGATGCAGGACCTTGCAGTTGGCCTTGTTAAACCTCATGAAGTTTGCACAGGCCCACCTCTCAAGCCTGTCCGGGTCCTCCTGGATGGCATCCCTTCCCTCCAGCACGTCAACTGCACCACACAGCTTGGTGTCATCACAGACTTGTTGAGGGGGCACTCAATCCCCCTGTCCGTGTCACCAACAAAGATATCACCAACAGTGCTGCTCCCAGTACTGACCCCTGAGGAACACCACTCGTTACTGATCTCCACTTGGACATTGAGCCATTGACCACAACTCCTTGAGTGCGACCATCCAACCAATTTCTTTCCCATTAAGTGGTCCATCATTCGTGGTCCTCCAATTTAGAGACAAGGATTTCATGTGGGACAGTGTGAAATGCTTTGCACAAGTCCAGGTAGATGATGTCAGTTGCTCTTCCCCTATCCACCAATGTTGTAACCCTGTCACAGAAGACCACCAGATCTGTCAGGTATGATCTGCCCTTAGTGAAGCCATGTTGGCTGTCACCAGTCACCTCATTATTTTCCATGTGCCTTAGTATATTTTCCAGGAGGATCTTTTCCACAATCTTGCCAGGCCCAGGGGTGAGACTGACTGGTCTGTAGTTCCCTGGGTCTTCTTTATTTCCCTTTTTAAAAATGGGGGTTGTGTTTCCCCACTTCCGGTCAAAGGAAACTTCACCAGACTGCCATGACTCATCAAATATGATCAATACTGGCTTAGCAACTATATCCACCAGTTCCCTCCCATGGATGAATCTCATCAGGTTGCATGGACCTGTGCACCTTTAGATTCCTTAGGTGGTCTCAAACCTAATCTTCTACACTGGGCAGTTCATCATTCTTCCAGTCCCCTGCCTTTGCTTTCTGGGGCCTGGGCCTTGTGGCTGGAACTCTTGTCAGTGAAAACTGAGCCAAAAAAGTCACTGAGTACCTCAGCCTTCTCCATAACCCGAGTGACCAAGTCTCCCATTTCCTTCCAGAGAGGGCCCACTATTTCCCTAGTCTTCCGTTTATCACCAATGGACCTATAGAAGCCTTTCTTGTTGCCCTTGATGCCCCTTGGCCAAATTTAATTCTAAAAGGGCTTTGACTTTCCTAACCTGATCCCTGGCTGCTCAGACAATGTCTCTGTACCCCTCCCTGGCTATCTGTCCTTACTTCTGCTCTCTGTAGGCCTTCTTTTTTGCTTGAGTTTGTCCAGAAAAAGGAGGCCTACAGGGAAGAATGAACCTTAAGAATGTCCTTAGGAATATACTGTTTGTTTATTCTTATCTTGTGTTTTGTGTCTTGGATGCATACATATCTTCTTCTTGTGTCTCAGTGTAATACTTAAAATTTCATAAGTGTTATGTGAAAAAGATGCAGGAAAAAGAATCTGTTGGGAAACTAAGTAGTACCTGTTCCTATTATGATTACTAAATGAAATTATTTTCTGTTTAATCTTGTCTTAAAATGTATTTACATACTGTGGTTATTTTTCATGTTGTATTCTGTTTCCTGACATGTTTGATTTATGTAAAGGCAATACGGTTAACTAAGCATAGAATTGTTATTGATCACCTTTAAAAATGTTGTACGTGTGTTTCACTTAAATTATCTTTATTTTTCTTTTATAATTCAGCTTCTTACATTCTGTCTTTATAATATCTGTAATTGTGCTTTTTTAAGCAGAATTTTTGACAGTTAACTTTTTAAGTTTCACCTCTGTTTCTTTTGTCACATTCCTCATATAAAAAAGTGAGGAAATATTTTTATTTTTTTTTTTTAGTAAGAAGGATTGATTTCTGTGCCTTGCAAGACAAGAGTGGAAGCTGTGTTTTTGTGGATTTGTGTGCAAAAAAAGTCTGGAAGATGTGCCTTTGGTACCACTCAATATGATAGCATCATGGAACAACAAATAGAAGTCTATTGTTTAGAGCAAAATTCTTAATGACCTGTGTTAGCTCACAAAAGTGTTACAGTCAGCACTTTCTGTGATTCTTTTATTTGATTGCTCTTTACATTTTGTCAGTGAACTGAAGAAGCACTGGTGAAGATTCACAAGAGTCGTATTATGGTTTGCCTTCACCTTTTTCATTTCTCATTCACCCTGTGAAACTCTATTGAGGTTTTTTTTAAACTTATTGTGCTCTCAATTTTCTCTTCTGCCATGGCACGCACACAGGTCACCTTGCTTAGCCTTTTGATAGCAAAGGTTCATAATCATCACCTTCTGAAAAGGCTTTTGGTACCTTGCTGTTGTTTCTCTCAGTGCAGTAACAGAGTGCAACAATAGATACAGAAAATACACTAATAGAATACATTACTACACTTTTTTAAAAATTTTTACACAGCTGTTAACTAGGAGTAACAGAATTATTTTGATGAACAGATTTCTTCACATGCATTTTATATTAATGTTGTATATCCTTTTCCCAAAAAGTGTGTGTAAACTGTATTGATGCTTTAAAGAAAGCATCACTTGTTGAAAGCTTTACCAAATCTAAAGTGAATTTATGATAATTCTTTTTAACCAGAAATTCACTATATTAATGTAGGAACTGAACTAGATATATAATCCATACCTCATATTATTTAACTAAACTACTTGCAGATGGGAACACATCTGGGGAAGTTTACTTACCCAAAGATCTCAGAGTTTCTTTTTTACAAATAGAGTAAGTATTTAAGGAATACGCATGGATAAGTGGCTTGGACAAGTGCTGCAGGGTTTTTTTTGAGTGATTTCACTTGAAACTACAAAGTACTGTTTACATGGAGTGGTAAGACAGCCTTACCAGTGGTAGAAGGTAGTCTTTTCACATTTTTCTTTTTGCCCCCATTACCACACTTTTGTGAGAGCACCTATACAGTTTTGTGCCATCTTCCAAAAATATTTCACTATTTGAAAGGATTGCAAGGAAACTGAGGAAGAGGGCAGAAACGGTCTTTCTGAGATCTTAAATATAATTTCAGCAACCTGTTCAATCAGGCATTAAGCAACAGAAGTTCACTGGTCCAATTTGGTGGATACTCACAGTAAAATTACTTGCAGGATAATAGTTAAGTTATGAGTTTCAAAAAGAAAGAGAAGAAACGGATGGTAGAGCTTTAAATCCTCCTGCATGAAATAGTAATATAAATTCTAGTTTGAAAAGTCATTACACTGACTACCCTTTACACTGTGGGTCAGCTTCTTTCTGATTTTGTTTGGTGAGACCTGTCATTACTCCTGACATACTTAGTAAGGATTGCACGGGCATGCTTTTTAGTCACATTCTCTGAAGGAAATAGTAGGTGGTTAAGAAATAACACGTTAATAAAGTACATTTGGAGGTGATATAGTTCTGACTGCTTATCACAACTGAGGTCTTAGTTGTAACAGGGAATAAAGCAGATTCTTGTCAAGCCTAAGTTGGCCTGGAGTTCCATTTATTATTCTCACATCCTCTGACACCAATTTGGATTATGTAGTTTGGTAACGAGCTGTTCTTTCCCATTGCATCGATCATAATTGTGTGGCTTCATCCAGCAATATATAAGATCAATTCTTACCAAAATACTCAATCCCAAAACGTATTTTGCAAAAAATACATTTTTTTTCCTAAAAATAGATAACGTGAGACATTTCGTCTGCACTCAATAATTAAGTATCCATCTATCTGTGTGTTGAGCTGTTCTGTTACCAATTCAGATATTCTCTGTGTGTGTTTATTGAGTTTACCTTTTGCCACGTTTTACAAGAGAATGGAATGATACAGCCTTGTTCAGAGTTGAGAGTGCTAGACACAGTAATTCCTTAACCAAAAATGTAAAACTTCAGATTCTTTCCATTTTATATGTCAGGTGTTCCAAAGCTTTCCTGCTTGAACAAAACATTTTGTTTTAACCTTTTATTTTGGAAATCCTGTTAAGTACTCAATAGGTGCATGGTTTATGTGTTAGCAGTATTACAGAACACTACCAAAATAGCTGGTTTGGGGCATAGCTTATTGGCAGGATTATTATTCTTCGATGGCAGAATTAGAACTCAGTCAACCAGAGGTGTGGCAGAGAAGGTAACCAGCCTGAGGTCAAGTTTGCTTCCATAGATTTGCAGTGCAGGTTCTTGAAGTTCAAAGCACATGTCTGCAAAGCAATTTTCCATGGTGTTCTTGCTCAGAATTTGCTCTTACTTTTGCCATACTTTTGTTTGTTTTTCACCCCCTGCCAACTTCGTATCTTCGCTTGTGTCATGCTAGGTACTAGTCAAGATAGATACATTAAATATTTGACATCTTTTGTTACTTGCTCAATAACCTTTTAAATTTCACTAAAAAGAAATTCAAAGGCAGTTTTGTTTTCTTAATATCTATTCCACATATGATGATGCATGAAACTTGTGTGTAGTTCCTCAAGGGAATGCAGTAGGCACAGAAACCACTGGGAATAGTTAGCTTTGGCAAAAGAGAATTTATGTAGATGTAATTGGCTTGCTCTGAAGGTCATAATTAGTGAATGAGGTCTGTGATGAAAATTTTGTCAACCTTTCAAAAAATGTCTAGAGGCAATGACTCATTTTACATAGCATTTACCTCTTTGACATATA
Source organism: Anser cygnoides (assembly GCF_040182565.1). Taxonomy (NCBI): domain Eukaryota; kingdom Metazoa; phylum Chordata; class Aves; order Anseriformes; family Anatidae; genus Anser; species Anser cygnoides. Next base: position 103,868,456 of record NC_089875.1, read on the forward strand.
AGCCCGTTAAGAACAGGTGCAAAAATCTTCATAAAAAGCTCCTGAGTCCTATTTGTGAGAAAAGATGAGGAAAGAGGCAAGTTGAGAAGGAAATCCCACTGGAATACGCCTGAAGTAAGCAAATGTATTATATTAAAATATTAGAACTATAGCACAGTATTTTGTGAGGTTTGTTTCCCCATTATACTTGCTTCTGTTTTGTTTTGCTTTTTTATTAGTAACAGTTTACGATCACATTCAGTGTTATTGTCTGCATAAAGGATATGCAGGTAGCTGGAAAGCAAGATACTACATGAACTAGGATTCCCTGAAGTTCCTGAAACTCCCCTTGAAGTAAGCAAGGATGCTCATAAACTTCCAAGATTAAGTCTTTGGTAAATATAATAATAAAGATAAAAGTAAACTAATATTAAAAGGAAAACATTTCTTTCACTTACTCTCCCAAGTATTACTTAAAATTCTTTTCCTATTTGATGTTTTCAATAAACCAGAAAACACACCATCTTTATGAAGAGTCAGTTTCGTAGTATAGAGTCACTTGGTAACTCTTGGTAGAAGGGAGTACATTAACGGAGTAGAACTCAGACTAAGTGTCGTCTTTAGAGTCATAGAAGTTATGCTCATCATAATATATTCAGATCTTTACACAGAACTATGGAAATTAATAGAAAGAAAGAAAATATTTTATAAAACATCTTAATTTCACAGGGGACTTAATATATTTTTAGATTTAATATATTACAATATTATTATTTTATGTTCTTCATTATACTGTTTTTATTCATTATTTCCTTTGACTCATTCTGATTTTCTGTTCTTATTCTTCCTTTATTATAGGAGTCCTTCATATCAGCCTTTGTTTATTTGAAAAAAGATTACATATAAGCACCTTTGCATGCCCTGGTCATATAACTTTTTTTTAGCAATAAAGCTTTTAAGACCTACAATTCCATCTTTGTTCTTCTGCATTGATTATAACATATGCATAAGTATTAATGTTAGGGGCAATTTCATAGTGGAAACTTGAGTAAAGTCCCATTTTTTAATCCTCTATTTTAATTGGTTTATAAAAATCTTTAATAAACATTTTACTTCTATGCACAACTTGTTCTTGAAAATCTGAATTAGGCTGCACCTTTTTCCTGCCTTCTTGATTATGGTTACATATATGTTTACATATTTAAAACATTTCACATGTAAAATAAAAATATAAATATATACATAAATAATATTTAAAACATATTGCATGTTATAGCTAAGAAAAAGGTTGTTATTTTATCATCTTTCATCAAGAGACAAAAAGAATATGAAGGTAAAATGGTCTTTGTGTCATATATACTAGTGAGAAATACCTTTGGGATGTACACACTCATCATTATAGCAAACACATTTAATGAAGTTAATTATGATTCTAGGTTCCATGGTTCCTTTCTCCATGCGGATTTTACATGCTGAACTTCCTCAGTACCTAGGTAATCCTCAGGAGTCACTGGATAGACTGCACAGTATGAAGATAATCTGCGCCAAGGTAACAACTTCTCTATGCACTGCTATTTCTTACTGTTTAGGAAATATATTTCACTGTCCTTAAAAAGGACATTGTTTCAACTATGACATTTTGGATTCCGTCTTGATTCAGAGAAGGAACTCACTAATAGAAGTAATTAAGTCTCTTCCATTTTAGGTTACAGCATCCTTCTCTGCTTAGTAGCTGTGACTTAAATGAGCAGAACAGTGCAAATACAGTTCTCCTGCTTTCATGCTTTTGCCCAACAAGACACAGAGCAGACATAGTAAGCAGACATGTTCAAGGGCATATGGGAGAGATTTTTTCCCCTCACTCAGCTGCATCCAGATAGTTCAAAACAGCTGTTAATCATAAGATCATAGAATGGTTTGGGTTGGAAGGGACCTTAAAGATCACCCAGTTCGAACCCGCCTGCTATGGGCAGGGACTTTTCCCACCGGACCAGGTTGCTCAAAGCCCCATCCAGCCTGGCCTTGAGCACTTCCAGGGATGGGGCATCCACAGCTTCTCTGAGCAACCTGTTTCGGTTTCTCATCGTTCCCATCATGTATTTCTTCCTTATATCTAATCTAAACCTACCTTCTTCTAATTTAACACCATTACCTTCTTGTCCTGTCCTCATACTCCCTGACAAAGAGTCCCTCCCCAGCTTTCCTGCAGGCCCCCTTAGGTACTGGAATGCCGCTATAAGGTCTGCCCAGTGCCTTCTCTTTAGGCTAAACAACCCCAACTCCCTCAGCCTGTCTTCACTGGAGAAGTGCTCCAGGCCTCTGATCAGCCCCATGGCCCTCCTCTGGACCTGCTCCAACAGGTCTGGTTCTCTCTTGTGCTGGGGGCCCCAGGCCTGAACGCAGTGCTCTAGGTGGGGTCTCGCGAGAGCAGAGTAATGATCAAAAGACTCTGCTCCATCCTTCAGCAACAGTCTGGATAGTTGGCTTTGGAAATGAATGACAGTTTTTATAAATGGGAATATAAATACAAACTGCTGAGCTTGTTTTGGCGTTTGTTTGTTTGTTTTGACGAAGCTTTTGTTGTTGTTTTGGGGCCTGAGGGGAATTACTTGTTTTGTCGAGTTGCAACAATGCAGAATTTGGGCCTGAATTATAATATGGGATTTGTCAGTGCTGAAATTGGAGTGGTGGTATTGTAAGCACAAACCTTACCTTCTAAACCCAACACCCTGAGCATTAATCATTCATCCTTAAATGTTTTTGACAGAAATCTTCTTTACTAGTCTAATGGAACAGTTATGTATGAATGTTGCAATATGCTAACCTCTAGAAGAAACGAAGCATTATTGCTTTACCTGTGACATTTGAAAATTCAGAACTGTATATGAGATAAACGCACGTGATTATTTCAGGTATTCCTTGGAAGCTTCCTATATTTACTTCTGAAAATAAATTGAATAATGCAAGTGAAGGAATTTGGTAATTGCCAGTTGTATAGATACTGTGGTCTTACGTATATAAAAACCAATTTACTTCCAGCACAGAGTAGTTACTAGGGTAACCAAGTATAACCAAGCGTTTACAGTTAAAAATAGTTATTTCTTTTATGAGGGAAAAAGATGAAAGGTTGAAGTAATAAGAAATGAATGTGGCATTTGTTGTAGAGTTGGAAGGAATTAATTTGGAAACAGTTGAGAGAGAGATCTAATTTGGCCAAGAAGTGCTACTTTTTAGCACTTCATGAATGATATTATCTGCTTGTGACCGTCTCATCTAATAGGATTACTGCCAAGTTGTTCTCTCCAGCATTGTCCTTCATAAACAGTCCTCCTCAATTTGAAAGTATTTTTATTTTTCTTCCAGGATTTGTTATACTGCTCTTGCAGGATTTCTGGGCCTCTACTGACATTTGCCTGCCCTGGTCTGCAGCAGACCAGGTGTTTCATATCTTGTTTTTGTGTGATCTGGTTTTAAGTATTGTGCTGTCACTCTTCTGTCATGAAAGTGCGACTAGATTCCAAAAATTTGACTTGTTTCTAAGCTCCTTGATCTTGTAAAGGAGGGAGAAAACTATATCGATGTGAATGAGGAAGTGACTTAAGCAGGGTATTCATCAGCCATCTGGCTAACTTTATTGACATGGCCATATCTCAGTTACAGTGTGATCAGCCATGATTCTCCACAGATTAAAAATACTGGTCAGTGGAGGAATGAAAGCAAAGGAAATTAATTCCCCCACACACACACCTCGACACACTTCTTCACAAGACCCTTAAGGTACTTATAACCTTGTGGTGGCTCTGCCTGCTCGCTTTTCCTTGAATGGGTATCTTTAAAGCATATCCAGTGTACTAAGGAAGCTTCTAATTTTCAAGGTTTTGTTTGAACATGACCTAGGCTGATTTTTTGTTTAAATAAGGGAACTGAGAGAAGATGAAATAGGAATAAAGGACATTTGCAAATTAAAAATACGTATTTCCCTGTCCGCTAAGTTCCTGAAGAACAGACCTGTTTACTCATATTCTCACTCCCTCAACGTCTAGAGGCCTAGATCACTATATGTCCTGTATGATCCCTTGTGCCCTGGGGGGAAGCTTCTCTGAGGCTTCTGCTGGCTCTTCACAAGGAGTTCCCTGTTCTGGGAGAAGATTTTCCCAGCTTAGGGTGTTCAATTGTAGTCCTAATGGGAGCGATCTCCCATTGCTTCTGACAGGTTCCACCAGGGGCAGAGTGCAGTCGCCAGGGCTCCTTTTTAAAATAAAGTACACAGAAGACTACAAACATTCCATCCTTCGTATGGTAATATTTTACAATTAGTTTTTCTAGGCACTACATCGCATATTACTCCAGTCGTTTGCATCCAATTAAATATCTTGTATTTTGGAGCAATTCAAAGAGAGCTATAGAAACAAGAGTATGAAAAAGGACATCTCATAAATATATTTTTAAAAGACATTTGTAAATTGGTGATAATTTAACCATACGAAGTCATGTAAGGTTAACTAGAAAAAAACATTATTTAGATATATGTTTTAATTTTTGTGTGGAATGCTATCAGTCTAATAATCTAGATCTCACCTGGAATGTTTAAGAATAAAGCACATGAAAGCTTATGAAAACCTATGGTGTAGCCAAGAAAATAACATAAAGAATTTACACATTATTCTTAATATTTATATATGACACTTGAGAACCATTTGGGTTGTAACAGAATTAATTGGGGAGCTTTCAACCGAAAACCTCTAGTGTTTTACTTACCTACTTGAAAAAGTGGAAAAATAATCTTCGGTCATCCTTATTTACAGAAGGGCGTACGAATAGTCATTATGTAAATGAGATGATCTTGGAGTCATAAAAACTAGGAGAGAGAAAAGACCTATTAGCTCACCTCGTCTGTCTCTCTGCAATGCAAGGTTGTTTTCTAGTTTTTAATGAGCCAGCCTGTGGAGCTGAGGCCACTTCCCCTGGGAGGCTATTCCAGGCTAATGCTAATGCATTCTTATCGTAAGAAAATTTGTCTTCCTATTTTGCTTCTCTTCCTTAATGTAATTGTGTTATTCCTATCTGATACCTCTTTTTAACCTGCTAAATTCCCTCTTGTTTTTTTGTTGTACGCTCTCTGCAGATGCCTGTCAACTTTGGATTAGCCACTAGACTTTAAGATCTAACCATATTTAATTTGACATTATGTTGGTAACTCAGTCTCTTCAGCCCTCTTCTCCTTATATATTTCTCATACCTCAATCAGGATTGGAGATTGAGATTAAAAACATAATTTTTGTTTTCCCTGTATAGGCAATAATGTTTTTAGTTTTTCTAGCATCCCTGTAAATTTGTAATCAAGATCTGATCTGATATTTTACATCTTTTGTTCATAGGTGCAGCATTTAGAAATGAAATAATCTGTGATGTCAAAGGCCTGTTATGGTCTTTTGGGGGAATGAAGTGAAATTGTTACTGTCTCTGTGTTATTGCTGGTCTTCCCAACCTGAATTGCCACAAGTTGTTGCCCTTATAAGTCTGCCTTGAAATAAAAGGACTCCAAACAGCCAGGCAGTAAGAGTAACAGTAGTAATTTAAGTCATAAAAAGGTTTGTTCTTTTCCAGTATTCATTCGAAAACATAGGCATGATCGTAGTGCTAATTCTGCTGAGGACATGTTATAAGAAATGCTTACCTGGAGACCAAAATGTGAAAAGAGCAATAGTCAGGGTTAAGCTATTCTCTCCCTTTCCCTGTGCCTGAGCTTCCTAGATGAATGAGGGAGAGCTCCTGGAAATACACGCATCCCATAGGGTGATGTATTTTGCTTTTTACCCCTAATCCTTCAAGTGACAGAGCTGTACTGTGCTCTCTACCAGGTGGGTGGAACAGTGGCAAGTGGGTTAACCGTCCTGCTTCCTGAAAAAGCTTCTGCAAGTTGCTCTTTGCGAAACTTTTCAAAAATCTTATGTGCCACTTGGCCATCTGCTACTTCCTCTGTAGTTCCACCACTCTTTAAGAGAAGTTGTGTTCCTCCTTGATCCTTCCATATACACACTTCATATATCTCCCAGTCTTTTGTTTTAATTTAGATTGATGAACTTTTCAGTCTCTTAGCTACTGATTGCTTTTGCTCTTTATTTTCATTCAGCTTCCAGTTCTGGATCAGTTACTAAGAATGCATAAGTATTCTGTGTCTCATAGGTTATTTCAGTCTGGGAGGTGTTTGTCGTGATGCTTTGTTTGATGAGTTTGTAGAAAATATTATGATCCTGCACCAGACTGAGTCCCCCAAAAGCCACAATTCCAGGAGCACCCACAGAAAAAAGGTTGTTTAAAGTAAGAAGCTAATGCTGATGCAAAGTTGTGGAAGAAGAAACGAATTATTAAAAAGAGATACGGAAGGACAGGAAACTAGCAATACAAAAGGTAGCGTGCATAGGTTAGTAGATGTGGTACACGGGCGGTGGATGAGGAATGAAACAGGAGGCTTGGTGAAACAGTGCTAGCCAGTGAAACTAGTAAGTGTGTCTTTATAAATATTCAAGACGAGGAAAAACATATTTCATACATACAGCTTGTTTAATGTAGATGGTAGTGTTCAATGTTATTTGTCTTTATATTTGAAACAAGGATGTTTATGATCTTGCTAGAATAAAGTTTACCATCTGTGGAAAAGCAGGATGAGGGGATCTGTTAAAATCAAACATTTCATGTCAACTACCATAGCTTACACTGAAGAATTACTAGAATCAGTAATTTTATTATTAAACAATTCATGGAAAACTAGGGAAGTGCCTAAATATTGAAAGACTGCAGATGATGTTCCTATACTTAAGAAGGGCAAAGGGAGATAAACCTAGGGAATAAACCAATTAGCCTCAAATCAGCACCAAGTTCTGTTTTAATTACGTTGAGCTTGAGGTGACAGCTAGATATCCCCAAGTAATATCACAGAATGGTTAATGTAATATTCTAATTGTATGCTAATATCCACTTCTTTCCTTTTTTTTTTTTTGTGATGTTAGTTGGGGCGTTTTCAGAGAATGGCTTCGTCAAACAAACCTATTGTCTTTTCAAACAAAACAATATGTTTCACTGATGAAGGCACTCTGTTATGTTAAGACCATTTCAAGAGTAAGAACTCTGAGCCTTACTGAGAATGAGAACTGATCACTAGATTTTTTCCAGGGGAAGAGAGAGATCGTGTTTGTCTTTTTTAGACTGGATAGAAAACAGACAATAAGGTATTTTTTTTGGCTTGTGGGAGAGAAGAGTGTTTTTTTACCCTGACAAGGTGCCTTGTTATATTCTAGGCACTTAATACTTAAATCTGGTGCTTCGGTTTCTAAGTGTTTTCTAAGTGGCTACACTGCTTGTGAAATTGGGACAGGGATTCAATCTCAGAGACATGCTGCTGTGATCTCATAAATTGCCACCTATCAACTAAGTTGTGGTATCTGTACAATTGTTTGCTCATAGCCTCTCAAAATTTGAGGTAAGGCAACTTGCTTTACCTCTCTATGAACTAAATCAAACCACCTTGTACTTGTCATGGGCTAACAGTTCTTACCAGGAAAATGACCCTGGCTCATCTGGCATGTGGTAACTGCAGTCATTTCATCGAATGCCTCTCATAGCTCTTAAGTTACTTGTAGCTAAATTTATGACACCTAACTTTAGGCTTTCACTCCAGTCTATGAAGAGAGGTTGGTATCTCTCAGGGCAATTCCTTTCACCTTAAGATGGTGTGAACTCGCTTCGTGGAGGTCCTGATTGCCCTTCGTTGACTGTAGGAGGCACCAACATGCTGTCTGAGGCCAGATTAATTTTGCTTTTGAGGATTTCCTGTGTTGTTTTTAAGTGTTTGTTTACAAACCACCGAGCACAACTGGAATGCTCTCCTGGTGTGGAAAAAAACAATTTCTTATACTGACAGAGGGTAAGAGTGTTTTGTGCAGTGTGTTCAAAAGTGCACTCAGGCCCCAGACAAGGCTATGCCTTATATTTCACTAATTGTCTAACGACAATGGCTGTTCAAGAGCAACAGCTGTAGTGGGTTTTTTGAAGGAGATCTCAAACAGTATTCTACAACCAAAGTAATAAATTTGTAATAGAGCAAATGGGGTTATTTGTGGGAATGGGAGAACGGATTTGGAGAAACTGTAATGGGATTAGAAAATGGAAAGTTGACTTGCATTTCAAATGGAACTTCACATGCGTATTTCAAAAGTGCTGAGACACAAACTTCATTAAGTATACGTTTTCATTCTCCCAATCATATTACAAATGTTTTATTCACTCAACAGTTTGGATGATTTAAAATCTATAATAAATAACGAGAAGCAATAAAACCCAAAGTTTGAGAAGGGAGTCGGAATAAGACCTAAGGGGAATACTTGATTAAGGACAAAAGAAGCAAGGTGTTTTCGAAACCAGAGCCCATACTTAGGGTGGAGGAGTCAAGAGAGGGTGGCTCTCTTAGAAAAATCAATTTGACATTCTTTGTGGTCATTAACATTCATTCTCTGGTGAAGCATATTTCATGTTTTGTTTAACAAAATGTGTATGTCCCCGGAGTGTGCTGACATTTAATGTTCTGTAAGTATCATAAACCTGAATTCTAACATCCTTCTACCGTGTAATGTCTTCCTTTGTGCAATTGATCTAGCTATGGTAATAATCAGTAATTTTGAACTGTATCTAGGTGAAACATTCCTGCCTGAGTTGGTTTTCATATTGACTGTCAATTTTAGATAATTTGCATTTAATACATAGCATTGTTTAAACTCATGTAAGTTACTTTAAAAATTTACTACAGATACTAGAAAATCTGGAACAAGGCTTAGCTGAAGATGGAAGTATGACTAATATTACACAGGAGAACAGACAAGGTAGGTATTCTTTAAACATTTTTTCACAGGCAGTATGGTTTTATCACTTGCCCAAGTATGCCAGAAGTTTTCAGAAGACTGCCCCAGAGTTGTTAAAACAGTATTTTTGTAATCTCATAGTCTACTCAGTCTCTGAAATGATACACCTTGTACTTTTATTTGCTGGAATTAATTTCACAGTTTTGCCCTTGATCAAACTGTTGCACTAAATCAGGTTTTTTTCCTACTTAGAAGAAACAAAGAACATGACTGCCATCCTTTAGTGATGCATCTAGAAATGTATTGCTGTCACAGCTTAGATGAATGTTTCATGTTCAGCATTGGCTCATTGGTTCCTCTCAGTCTTCCTATCTAAAATTTAGTGATTTTTTTTTTAAGATTGAACTGCTATCAGACAAGGGCTGCATTGGCCTAGGATGTTGCTATATAGGTGTCTAATTCTCACTGCAACTGTGTGATAAGTAGAATCCTGAAATACCTAAGTCACTTTTTAAAATGAGTTTCAGAATATACTCATCTAAATCATTTTGTATGAAATTATGTTGTTGTTTTTTTCCTGTTCCTTCTATCTGAGTGTTTAGCTTCAATAGTGTGGGATAAATTACTGTATAAAGGTCATCTAGATAAATTAGTTGTTCAAGTATTTTTTTAATGGAATTTATACTAAACAGATCATTTGAGTGCGCTTAAAAATTGAACATGAGATGACATTTTAACCATTGTTATGGATTAGATGAACCACTTATGGTACCCAGCAATATGGAAGTTAAAAACATAGTACCAAGAAAACAAGAAACTTTCAGCTTCAGCCAACAGCCTAAGGAAATCTTACCAACTTCTTTCCATGCTAGCATTTACTTCTGGAGGGTGTGGGAAGTAAAGGTCTGCCTCTGAGATGGGAAAAGGCTGGGTACAGCTCTTAGCAGAGTGAAACGTTATTATAAACAGGTCACTGAAATGATGTCTATGTGGAGTGGTGCAGATCTGGTCTGAACTCTTCTGCCTGGTCTTCAAGTTGGTTGGACTTAAAGCAGCTTTAATGTGTCAGTGTTCTTCACTTAATACACCATCTAGATATGCCCTAAAAAAATGAATGCAAGTGTGAGCAGTGTATATCATAAAGGTATTTGCAGGTATATTCAAATGAATACACGTACTCTTCTTCTCAAAATGGTTTAGGAAAAAGCAGAAAGATAATCTGATATTCCAAATTTATGTACAGCTTTCCAGAAGTTTCTGGTTTTCTCTCTTTTAATCTGTTGTTCATCTTGCCTCTGTTCCCTTACCTCCTTTTCCTTGTTATCCCCTTTCTACCCTCATTTTTGTCCTTTTCTCCCCATATTTTTTTCTTCTTTTTTTTCTTTCCCCTTAAAAGCAAGAGTCTGATCCCCTTTTAGCTTTTTCCTAGCTGTGTCATCATCCTGTGGCCAGCAGTCTCTATCATTCATGTGAGTTTCGGGCTCCTCACTTTTCCTCACTGCTGCTGCATCAGAGCTGAAATGAGCTCAAAAGGGTGGGTGGTTAGAAAAGCAGCAGCTAGGAGTTGCCAGGGGACAAGGCTGCTGAAGCAGTCCCCTTTGCGAGGAGTGTTGACTGCTGTTGTTTGTGGAGGTCAGCTGGGTCTTCTCCCTGTCTGCTTCTGATTATGTTGTTTTTTTGATGTTTTGTTTTGTTTTCATGTGAGATCTCACTGAAGCAAACCTTATTAACTTTATTTGAAGACGGACATAATTCATTGTGGGGATTATGCCTAGTAAGTAATTTCCTTATTGCTGGTGGAAGAAGGTGCCAACAAGTCAACTCATCATGTACATCTCCACTAGTCTGAAACAGAGCGCCTCACCTGCCAGTTTTTCAACAGGAGAAGAGTTCTAGCACCACTTGCCTGGCAATGCATTCTATAAGATGCCAATTCTGCAACCTAATGCACAGAGTTTATATTAAAATGGCTGGCAGTATGGAGTACGGTCCTTGATAAATAACGAAACTGAATGTTTAGAATGCGAGCAAGTGGTTTTCAGACATTTATCAGGCATCACATAATGATCTGGTGTTGGGTTTTCAGTTTTGCTTACGGCTTTACAGGTTTTCTTTAACCTCTTTCTGCCAGCGCTAAGAAGCCTCATCCACAGGGCTACACAATTTCCAGATCAGAGCCAGTTCCTGTTTAGTTATAGCACTGACTGAAGGCATCTGGTGTGTCTGCTTTGCAATCCTTTTTGAGTACTATGGCTGGTGCTCTTGGATTGTTAGCACGAAACCTGCATGTCTCCACTGCAGAAATCAACGTCGTGTTTGTTGTTACCTAAGTCCTTGGTAAGATCCTGAAAAATTGAACGTGGTTGCCAAACTAGGAGGACATGCAAACAGGGAGATAAGCACAAGTGAAATAATAAAGGAGAGTTAAGAGGAGATTTATTTAATTATGTCCAGGTTTTACAGACACCCCCAAGGAAAGAAAAAATATAGCGTGCAATAATTGCTCAGTGTTTACAGCAGCCTCTCCATTAACAGCACTAGCAATGTGTGGTCAAGGGAGAATTCCTAAAACAAAAGCTAGCATTAATGAACAGTTTTAAGGTACAGTGAATGAAGTACTGGGTTCAGTCTTGGGCCCCGTACTATTCCCCCTCTTTTGACAAAGGTAATTTGGGAATTTTGACATTGATTTTTTGTTGTTGTTTTGGGTGGGGGGTGGTGAAGGTGTTTCTAGGAAGTGAAGGGGAGTAGACATTTCACCAGACTCTGTTCTTATTTGTAATGGCATTTATGTGTGTTAAAAAAAATTATCTGTGCGACCTGCCATGCTTTTCATCATAGCATACATTATGGATACAAATGAGTGGTCTCAGTTATTACAGTCTCATTGAAATAGCCTCTTCGCCCTTTCCTCTCCCCTCCTTCTCAAATCATTACAGTGACCTTGACAGCTGATTGACTGAGACCTATTTATTTTCCAAATGTACTGAATTAATACTCCTAACATTTATTTTGGAGGATTAGAGGAATATTTCTAGCATTGATCTAGGGAAATGGATTGAGAAAAATAAGGATCTATGTGAACTATTCTCTTAAAACATCAGGAGTCTGTCTGCAAACCCAGAGAGAAAAAAAAAAAAATCTGCTGCTGCAGCTTTTAATGCCTGCAAGCTCCAGGAGCATGGGGAAAGCAGACAGGCTTGGCAGATTTTTTCCAGCACAGCTCTAAGCCAGAGGCAGGCACAAATAGTCCCAGACTCAGACAGTTCTGACCCTGCACGTTTTGGCTCTGAAATGGCATTAGCTATGTTTGATTTTTGAGTTTATCTCATTTAATCCTCTAGATTATATGTTTTTAAAATTGATACTCATTATCACTCTAATCTTTTTTATGCATCTTTTGTTCTTACATTGGAAAATATGTGGCTGCTTCTTCTAGTGTTTAATATTTGGCCTGCGCTCAAAGCTCAGCGGCTGTCTGTTGCTTTGCATTGTTACAGCATGTATGGTCCCCAGAACTGCTTGAGTAATTCCCTTGGAGAGATGCAGGATTTTCTGTCTGATGGTGCAGCATAGCAGAGAATTAAAAATTCTCGGCTAAAACCCAGTGGTGTTAACGAGGTGGATCTTTCAAAATCATAATTCATAGGACCAATAATTGATGGCAAGAAAGAACCTCTAATTTATTTGTGCAAATTCACAAGCTGCTCTTATTTTGCAGCCTCTGTTCAGCTGTGGAGGTCACGTCTGGGCCGGGTGATGTACTCCATGGCAAACTGTCTGCTAATGATGAAGGTACGTGGGTGGCAGCAACTGCAGAGGTACCGTATATTCCCGAATAGAATGTCAGAGAAAGTGCAGGAGAATTACTGGTGCATAGATAAGACTACCTGACTGTACTTGGAGGTTTTGCATAGTGAAGAATTAATTAGACTTAATAATGCCTTATTTAATAGATAACCATTTGAAGTAATGTTCTTTGGGAACATATCTGCACTTATTTCTCCCCAAATCATCCTGGAGAACGTGCAGTAACAATACCAAATTTACATTTTTAAATTGAATTTTTCTAACACTTAACTAAATGCTGTAATTAAAAGCAATTATGTGCTCTGTCTTTTTCAAACTGTGCACTAAGAGTGTTGCTCTGTGTATGCACATTATGAATACTATAGACTCTGTATATGATGAAGATCCAGAACATCTAAATACATCCTTCCTATCTCAATTGTAAGATAGCTTCTTTCAAGTTTAAATCCGCACTAATGGGTGAGGAAAAGAGAAAGGAATAAAAGGAAAACTAGCTACCACTGTTTTGTTGTTTCTCTCTTGTTTCCCCCTTATTCCTTAAGCACCTTTTGCTGCATTTGGTGTAATGCGGGCTTCTCGTTGTGATCAGGAAATTTAAAAAATAAGACAATTTCTGTCATTCACCTCATGGTCAGGGAAATAGGGATATCGCCATTCTAGGCATGCAACAAACTGCTGTTATGCTGAGTTTAACTGTGCTTCACAAATCAATTAACAGCAACAGGCTCAGAGCAATTCTGTCAGCACTATAACCTTCACAGGCCAAGCTCCTTGCTCCCTGCTAGTTGGTTGTCCAAGGTCATGTCAAACCTGACGTTTACTGAGCTACTTTCCAGGCTGGGCCTCCTTGATGCTCCGTTCATAATATTGTAGCAACTCAGAAAGCATGCATTTTTCAGATCAGATACAGTTATCTGAACATAATATCCTTTTTACGTGAATTGGGGAAAACAGAAATTTCTGTTCATAATTATATTGTGATCAGAACAGTCCTGTCCTGAATAGAAATAATTGTCCATTAAACCATGAAGTATTTGTAAGAATTAATAAGCACTTGTTTTGAAGTAGGTACTTGACATAGGTTCAGTTCTTAAGGAACTTGCTTTTTCAAAAAACAGGTGGAGAAAAGCACAACATATTTGTGAATACTAGTTAACAACTTTTTGGAAATGATACCTCAGAAATACTGCAGCTCAGATACTTCTTAAGATCAGTTTTATTTAGGGCCTCACGGCTGTTAATTTAAAAATTTACACTTCCACAGTAACTTCCAGACTACCCACAACTGCATGTTAATGCACAACTGCTCCCATCTGAAACATGAATTTAGTACATTGGCTGTGGAGCAGTTGGAAATCTCACAATTTTCAGAAATATCCCTATATGGAGTAGTAGAGAGCTGGGGTAGTTCAGGCTGGAGAAGAGAAGGTTCTGGAAAGACCTTACAGCGGCCTTCCAGTACCTAAAGGGGGCCTACAGGAAAGCTGGGGAGGGACTCTTTGTCAGGGGGTGTAGTGATAGGATAAGGGGTAATGGCTTTAAACTAAAAGAGGGTAGGTTTCGATTAGATATAAGGAAGAAATTTTTCACTCAGAGGGTGGTGAAGCACTGGCACAGGTTGCCCAGGGAAGCTGTGGATGTCCCATCCCTGGAGGTGTTCAAGGCCAGGTTGGATGGGGCCTTGGGCAACCTGATCTAGTGGAAGGTATCCCTGACCATGGCAGGGGGGTTGGAACTGGGTAGTCTTTAAGATCCCTTCCAACCCAAACCATTCCATGATTCTGTGATTCTATGATTTTCAGACACAGCCTTATTACAGTTAAAATCAGAGTAGTGCATCAAGTTAATTTATTCTGCTTATGTGACAAATCCTTGCTGAAAGAGTTATATTGGTTATTTATAAAAGTACTAATTTTAAGACCACTGTAACATACAGCAATACTGTAATCATCTTCTCCACCTTCTGGAGTATTCCAATTTCTTCAAATAATTTTTAACATACTTCTGTTAATTCTCTCATGAACAATTATATTAATTGAACAGCATTCCACATCTACAGTTGTTTTTGCTGTTGTGTAAAACACTCTAAAAACTAAATGTTTTATTCAAGTGTTTCAAGTATATATAATAATTTGAAAAAAAAAATCATTCTCCAAGTCAGTGCCATGCATTGCCATCTAGTGTACATTTAAAATACTGCAATGTGGTCATATTTGGTCCCCAAGTACTATTAGGTAAATTGAATAGCTTGTGCTATTAGTAGATTAATAATATCTTTTTTTTTTAAGTTAAAACAATTCAACAATGGTATAAAGCAAAGGCAGATTATATTATTTTTGTTAACCTTTTTCTTTGCCCAACAAACTTCAGTAATATTTACTATGGAACAGGCTTGTCAGAATTTACTCTACAAAATTAAAATAAAAAATTCTTTGAACAGATGTTGGACCTATGTCTCTTTAAATCTATTTCAGCTATGCTCAAATCTAGTTAGGTTTATTTCTTGTCATCTCTCTTCTGCGTTACTTATCTGACCCAAGGAATTCTGACCATGATTTTTCTTTTTAAATACATTATATGGCCTCTTTAGTTTCACAGCTGAATATCTCATTAAATTACTAAGGTGGAGGAGTATATTGTTTTGAAGGTAGCGAATGGGGTGTAAATAAGTGCTTTAACCAGACTTGCACAAGAAACCAGTTAGTCAAAAGTCTCCTTTACCTTGGTACAATTTTTTCTACTGAATTCTGCCTGCTACAGTTCAGTAGCAGTTTAAGGCAGTCTTACTGCTTCTAAGACTATATGTATATTTTCTGTTCATCACCTTTTCCTCGGACACCCTTTCTTAAGAAAGAAATAGAGTATTCTTCCTCCCCTCCGTACTCCACTATTGGACTTAGCTAAGTGACAGAAACAAAGACATGGTGGATCTCAGTCACAGCAACTGAGTCAGCTTTTACATTTTCATGTGAACAAAGGGCAACCTAAGGGAGGAGGTGGAAATACAGCAGGAAGGGAAGGGGAGACCACTTAACATGCATCGCTACAGACTTTCATTTATAAGAACCGTGGGCTTAAGTCGCTGTGAAACTGTACCCTGAATATAGCAGCATGAGAGAACATTCATTTAAAATGCAACTGATGATGTGCATTGCTTCATTTCAACAATATAATTACAAAATGTCTGTCATTTTACTAAATCACCATGGAAGTGTCTTAAGAACTTTTTAAAGTTCTTTTCATCTGAGCTAAAATTGCTTTTGACATTATCTTAGAAGACTTTTACCTCTCTGAGGAATAAATACTTAAGTACTTTCCATATATATTATAAATGCACTCTAATTAAGGACGTATTTTGCATTTTGTAAGATTTTTTTTGTCAGTGTTGTTTTAGTTTTTGTAGAGCTTGCCCTTAGTAAACACAGAAGCATTAGAATTGTTTTTAATTTGGGTCTAAATACAATTAAAACTACACTTGAAGAAGGAGGTAGCACCTTGTACTAATGGTGCAAGGGACTGATGCATAAGGACTTTGGTTGCATAAGGAGAAAGACTGCATGAATCATGTCTTTTGCCTAACTGTGCTGCAGTACGACACTGGATTCATAATGCTGTGAATCTCTGCTTTCATAACCCTTCCTCAAATGCACTAGGTAGAGAGGAAGGGTGAGTTATCCGTCCTCGTCTCAGAAATTATGGCCTTCACGAACTATACTTTTTGTAATAACTAAAGCTGATTTTTAATCTGTGGTTTCTGAACCTAATATTAGCATTCTATGCATCATGATCATTTATGTTTATTTCTAAATATCTCATAACTCATTTTTAAGTACTTAAGATGAGGGGGGGGGAAACACAAAAGTGTATAATGCAGTGAGCATTAAGGGAAATACAGTTACACTGCAGTGCATCAGAGGAAAACAAACCCCACTTGCCGCTTTTGTGCAGGTAGATCCAGTGGCTTAATAGAACTTCTTTTTGGATGATTGTATCTAATTTTAGCTCTGATTTGTTTGTAATCAAAGAAATATTGAATTATTAAACTATACCAACTCTCATTCATATCCTGAACTGTGTAACTTTAGTCCTGCTTTTGGGATTTCTTATGAAGGTGTGGAAAATCTGAAGGGTCACAATTTGTAGTTAAAGACTGTGATAACACTTCTACCCTACCTTTAAGTCTTAAGATCACAAGCTGACTGGTTTTGTTTTGTTTTTACTGCCAGTACTTAATATTTCTTAATCCTCCCAACCACAACTTGTAATAAACAAGATTCCACTCTTCTGAGAGGGTTTCTCATTTATCATTCTCACAGACAATTGTTCTTTTACCATGTCCCAGTAGCAAAGCAGGGAATTAAAATCTGGTCTTTAGTAGATAAGACTAAATATCATGTACTTTACAATATGCTCCTTCAGAAGGAATTGTCAAATAAGGTGCTTTTGTAACATACCATGAGTGGCACATTTCTGTATCACCTGGCAGTATACAGGATACCCTAGAAATCTACTACTGTCTCTATGATGAGTAAGTGGGGGAGAGTATACACATACAAAACTTAGTGCCTGCAGTAAGTTTTATATGCATGTACTGAAGCAATTACAGGATGAGATTGTATTTAGAATTAAATCTGGATACTGTCATAGTGCTTTACTGTTTCATGCTGGGCCCAGCCTCACCTGTGCTCAGGTGTGGTTTTAGACCTACGTGACAATCTCTTGTCATCTCCTGGAAGAAATGGGTCCTATTCCTGTGACAGGCACTGCAGGGCATGGGGTAAATAAACGCAGGTGTTGTGTGATGTGCCATCATATAGAAACAAGGTGCAATATGTTTCCTGATCCACAAATACAGTTCATAGACTCTTAATGCCTCACCTCTCACATTTTAGGAGGTGCGAACCTTTGCATCCTCCTAGTTATAATACACATATAGTGCACATAATACATAATACAATACTAGATAGGGAATGCAATAGGGGAAGAGGGTTTGTTTGCCTGACTAGGCCAAGCCTGCCCCTGCAGCATGGACCTCCAAGATGTTATTTGTCTGCTTGTTCCTACAAGGTTGGCTCCTTACCTATGCTAGGGAGCCTGTGATGTTATAATTGGGCAAACAGTGCCCCCTCGTGCAGCTTGTGCTGGCCAAGACTTCTCTTCAGTCAGTTCATACTGAGCTGACAGAAGCACTTTTCTTTCAACTTAACTACAGGGTCTCCGGGGAATTGTTTGGGGGATGTGAGTGCAACAGCCCTGTCCCTCACAGTTCTGCTGCACGTTTTTGTCGCATGGACTAAGCTGGAGTGTATGTGAGAGTGAGCACCGGGAAAGGGACAGCTTTAGACTACAGAATAGAAGACACTGAGCACAAAAGCTAGAATGTGATATAATAAAATTATTTGTCCAGTAAGCAAGCATATTGTTATTTGCAAAGGGATGAAATTCAGTCCCAGATAATCTTTTGGTTTTTATAAATGACAATCTTGCAAGGATTAATACAAGCGTGGCTGGGGTTCCTCTAAGGAGCCAGTTCAGAGGAGCCCTGTTCCATGATTTTTATGCAATACCTAACACTGTCGGACTTCATGATCAAACAAGTCCTGTAAGTGAGAGCTGTTACATTGAAAATTGAGTTTGTCCTGTCATAAATTCATGAGGAATTTTGGTAGTAAAAATTACATCGTGTTTGAGTTGTGAATGCTAAATGAATCAGAATTTAAACAAGTACATTGTTGGCTATATGGCCTGTTGTCTTTGCTCTGAACTCTTTCCATTACCAGTAATGACCATGGACATGGCATGGCATACTAGAATTGGAATAAACTCTCTATGCTAAATGTTAGATGTTCAAGTTTAATAGTTATATGTGCAATATACAAGTTGTTTGCAAAAGAAAGGTCCTGCAAAGTGCCCCTGGGGTTGTTTTAGCCAGTCTCTACTATCATAGGCTATGTAATTGCTCTCGTATATATATAAGACGCGAAAGACTTCTCTTGTTTTTTGCGTGTATGAAAAAATTAGTATGGTCCAAAGAGTGACCTGATGCATGGCCAAATAGGACTCAGTCATTTTAAATACAATCTCAGAAAAAGAAATACATTACACCTGGGGCACACGGCCTCCTCAGACTAAAGAGGAGATGAGGAATAAGCACTATATCCAATTGAAAAAAAAAAAAAGGTATGGTACAGAGTATCCCAAGGTGTCTGTGCTGTTTTGAAAGATTATTCTTTGATATATTTTGCTTCTGAACACCTACAAATTCTGCTATGAAGGTGAAGGGCAAAACTGCCAGGAAGTACCAAGTCAGTACAGCACATAGCCTTCAGTCTTTGCAAATGCCTGTTTTTTATAAGCACATGCAGGTTTTCCCTGCCTCTGCTCTGAATTGATCAAAGAAGCTGTAGCTGAGACTGGTGCAACCTTGTGCCCTGTGGATGTACCTACTACATGTGTTTCCCTTGGCCACTGGTTTTTCATCTGAAAACATGGAAGAAGTTTTAGCTTCTGTCACATTACTTTGTGTTTTTCACAAGTTAAAAGCATGTGCATAAACAGTTCCCAAAGCTTCTCAACACTTTATTAAACTATGTAAATCGTGCATATATATGAAACATGAGACACTTCTCAAGTACCTACACCTGAGTCACATGGAAGGCTTTTGACTGTCATCCTAAATCATAATCCTGGACAGTAATTTTTTTTTTTTTTGAATGAATGAAATGAAAGAATGAAATGAAGAGATTCTTTAGCTACATTTAGCTACAACTAGAATATGATCCAGTTGCAAAATAAATAAAGGAAGGTCCCTTGTTTATACAGTTCCAGTATAACTGAGAGTTTAGCCAGCGTGCAGTGGTAGGCAGAAGTTCTGTCCCATTCACGAGTTGCAATGATTTTGATTCTGTTTACATATGCTTTTATTTTTTTTTAAAGGCTACGTAAAGGCTAAAGAATGCTGAGCTTAAGTATCTGGTTGTGTGCTTTTTACCCCTTAGGACTATGTGCTTGCTGTAGATGCTTATCACTCTGTCATCAAATATTACCCACAGCAAGAGCCTCAGCTGTTGAGTGGAATTGGAAGGATTTTCCTTCAGGTATGTATTTGGTTCTAAATATGCTAGGTAATGTTGCTATTGACAGCTATGTAGTGAATGATTGTTGCATTTAGAACTATAGCTAAAACTGTATCAAATCGTAGAGGCAGTGGACAAAACTAAAAACCTTTCACCATGTGATATTAGATAATGCTAGGAAATATGAAGCACTAATATTAAAATTACATGTGTGTACATTAGTGAATAAAAAAGGTACTATAGAAAATTATGCTTAAGATTTAATCAAAAGGCAACATTGCACACTTACTAAAAGTGAAGAGGCCCAGATCTGATGTACGGCCAGCCTTTAGTTGTTGCCTTAGTATAAATGGGAAATGGGGATGAGAGAAATGGAGAATTCAGAGACTACCACAGAGAAACGTTAAGAAGCACTCTAATTCTGCCAGCAATCACCTGACCTCTAAAACAGAAATTCACATGTGATAAAGAAACAGTGAGTGCATTTTAGTCTCTAGTATTTATTGTGTGCTTCTAATAGACTCTGTTTGCTGGCTGACCTGTCCAAAATTGCCGTTTAAATAACTACATTAAAGAATTTCAAAAGTGGAAAGCTGTCTGACCTTACCCTCTATAATATTGCCACAAAAAAAAAATTAAAGGTAAAAGTGGTAAATAAATCCTAGGAGCACTTCAGAAAAATAACCTGTTTCCAGACAAACAGCAAACTCAAGCACACAGTGTTTTGCACGCTCCTGTTAGAAAAGAGGAGTTGTACTATTCTTCCTGACCACTATGGATAGAACAAAATGTGGCATAAAAAGTGCAGCAGGGTAGAGTGTGTTTTCTAATAGTAAGGGTAATTAAGAATTCTGGAATGAGTTTTCTGGGGAGGTTGTGTAATATTCACCATTTGAGAGCTTTAAGGAGACTTCCACACGTTTGTCACAAACATCTTCAGTAACGTTGGTCCTGGTTTTGAACAAAAAGATGATTTTGTGAAAGTCCCCACCTGAAGGCTGCCTGGTTTTCATGGTTTTATGCTTCTGAACTAGTTTAGTTTCCTTCCTTTTGAAAGATTTATTTTACCCAGTAGTGAGTTTTCTCCTTCCATCTCTCCAGCCTAAAATTAGACACTGTACTGGGAAGCCTCACCAAAAGTATGAGCGCATCCTCCTATGAAACATAAATCGCTAGCTTGTTTACCAAAGGGACCTTCTTCAGAGAAAATATTTTTCTTATCTCAGATAGCAATGTATGTGACATGCATTTAGGTGAAATACCTCTTTCCTTCTAGGAATCCCCTTTCTGTCCATCTTCCAATAAAGCTTGTTTGTCCTTAAGGCAGCTTTCACATCACTTTCCTTCAGCCTGCATGATCCACTAGCCAGTAGCTTTCAGTCTGCATATGGACTGTCTCCCCACAACGACCCATTGTGTTGGGGCTGTTTTCTGACACGTTTTGGTCTGATGTGTTCAAGTTGTCCTGTGTTCTCTGACTTTGACCCAGAAACACCTTGTGTATTGACTAAGTACAGGTCCTACGCTAGTCCCAGGCTATTGCGTTCCCGTTTTCATGCTTATTGACAGTTTCTGCTTGTGAGCAATAAGCATCTGTCTTCATTTCCACATTTTCCTGTGGACTAACACCAAGTCCTACTGGAAGTAAGTCTGACCTTTTCCCATTTTCAGCTAATTTTACAAACTCTGGAGTGAGTTACAACAAAAGAGCCAAATGAGGAGGTGTGGCACCACTACTCTACAGTACGAGGGCTCCACAAACACAGCTGAAAACCACTGCCTTAGATAAAACTGTACATGGTGTTGGTGTTTTTTTTGTAATCTTAGTGTGGCTCTTCAAATACCTTGTTTGATAACAGACGTTACCCTGTCGTCTTGGTACCAAACAATTAGATAATGGACTTCGACATGTTTTCATGTTCTTATCCTTTGTAAAAGATGTAATCAGTCTGGGTCTCTTTTCTTCTTATTGTGGTAACTTTCTCACAATTTTACTGTCTAGATTGGAGACATAAAAACTGCAGAAAAGTACTTTCAAGACGTTGAAAAAGTGACTCACAAATTGGATGGACTACAGAGCCAGATTATGGTTTTAATGAACAGGTAGATAATTTAATGGCTAAATGAAACTTTAAGATATAGTTTTTCAAAGTATACATAATGAGTATCAAACTACCCTTGAGACAATTGAGTTCTCTTTCTGTCTTTTATGTAACTACATCTGTTGTAAGGGAGACTGAATGGAATGTAGACCCACGAGATCTGTATTACTTGGTACAGTCATATTATCCAGCATTGAAATTGTGATCCTTCAGTTGATTTTATGAAGCTTTTTCTCATTCTACCAGGCATTGTATGTTTTCAGTCTGCTTTTTGAGTATACATTTGTATAAATAGTGCTTAGGAGAGGAGAAGCTATTTGGGGCCCTTATCCCACAGTCAGATCTGCTAGTAAAGCTGCTGCCTCTTTAGTTTCAAAGAATGCTCGAAAACACAGCAGTAATTCAGCTGCATGATGGGGGGGCTCAGTTTATAATGTTTAGCACATTGCCTAATACATTTAGAAAATACAATTCAAAAGTGCTCTGAAAATGATGTAGCATGGCTAATTTCCTAAAGAGAAATAATT
This sequence comes from Anser cygnoides, assembly GCF_040182565.1. NCBI lineage: Eukaryota > Metazoa > Chordata > Aves > Anseriformes > Anatidae > Anser > Anser cygnoides. Next base: position 103,890,805 of record NC_089875.1, read on the forward strand.
CCGGGAAGAGAGTATCTACATTTAAATTAATGAAAACACAGCGAAGACTCTTGCTTTGGTAGGCAGAATATGTAATAGCCAAATGATCCAAGTTGTCATTCCATTTGTCTGTAAATCAGTGTCTCCTTGCTGGTTCAAGATTATACCGTGAAGAACAAATGTCAGAAACTCTCACATCTATAATAGGAAAAATAAAAAATGATGTCCATTCTTTTTAAAATATATTATCACCTTGGGTTTTCCAGGAGAACTCACTCATGTGTCACTTACTTTCTAGAGCATTCCTCCACCTTGGTCAGAATAATTTTGCAGAAGCTCATCGATTTTTCACAGAAATTTTAAGGATCGACTCATCAAATGCTGTGGTAAATCTCCACATTTATACATTTATAATGAACACCTAAATTATTCTTGTAATGCCTTCATACATGTATTTAATAAGTACCCAGAGTATGCTCAGAGCTTTATAGAAAAATTGGATGTGGCCTGTGTGCCGAAGAGTTTTTAGTATAGATGAGGTTAAGATACAAAGGTGGGAAGTGAAGAACTGGTGAATACTTAGACATGCATGAAGGCATTGCAAATCATTATGTTTATGGGATCTTTGCAAAAGTGTTTTTGTTTTTTTTGCATTCAGTGTGTTTAGTGTAGGCATGCATGTCAGAAAGAGAAATAGCAGCTGCCAACATATATAAAACTAACATGATTTCACACAGCATTGAAGGGATATAATCATTTTAAACATGACATTTTTAACATGGTGCACATCAGAGCCTTGGATTCCCATCACAAAAGGAGATCAAAGAAGAGCTGTTTGTTTATTTACTTCTGTTATTTGTACCTGTGGCAGCTTTCAGTGCATGGTCATACAGGAGTATTCCTGAGAACTCAGACAGCTTACCCCCAAAAGCCTGATCTGAGACCACTTAAAAACGGAGGGGACTGAGTTTAAGAAGCGCATGAACTGCATCATTTTGCAGGCTGTAAAATAGTACGTACTATAAACTGTGAGAAATCAATAAGGTTTCCTGAAGAGAGAGAGAAAGACTTTTTGAAAGGGTGTATTATTCCTTTATCTGCAGCTTTCAGATTCGGCAGCTAAACAAGTTATATGACTTTGTACTGGTGGAATCCTTTGTTAACTCATAAAACCTGTTGTTAGGAGAAGAAAATGCACTTGACTCGATGACTTAAGATGTATTAGACTGCCCTATTTGCTGAACTTCCTTGATGTAAATTGTAGATGCCTTTGTGATAGGTTAATTTCTTCCTGTTGCTTGTGTGGATTTTCTATACATAAGCCAGAGAGAAAAACACTGTAGAAGATACAGTGAAATCATTTAAAAAAAAAAAAAAAACTACGAAAATGACAGCATGCAGAGGCTTATGTAGTTTCTGAAATCTGATTCAGTTTCCCAATTAACTATCTAATGTTCTACACTATTTACATTACATTTTATACTCGTAGAGTTTAAGCTCTTAGAAGTCAGTGGGTCCTACTAGCACAGGATAAATCTTGAGAAAAGAAGAAAAGGTTAGGATTATATGACTGAGAATCTATTTTAGTTACTCGTGCACACACAAAATAGTAGTTCTTAGCACACAGTAAATCTGTTGTTACTCCTGATGCTAGGCTTCTTTTTTACTTTCTCACATCACTTATAAATACATATATATATGTACGCTTATTTATTTACAATATATTTTTCTCTAGGCTAATAACAATGCTGCTGTTTGTCTTCTTTATCTGGGAAAACTCAAGGATTCCCTTCGCCAGTTGGAAGGAATGGTTCAGCAGGACCCTAAGCACTACCTGCATGAGAGTGTTCTCTTCAACTTGACAACTATGTATGAACTGGAGTCATCTCGCAGTATGCAGAAGAAGCAGGCCCTTCTAGAGGCTGTAGCTGTCAAAGAGGGTGATAGCTTTAATACTCAGTGTCTCAAGTTAGGATAGATCATTTCCAACTAATTTTCTCCTGCAAAGCCGATTTTAAAAGTTGTATATACTCTTGCTAATGTGTAAATGTAAAATAAAATCTATCCAGTTATAAATAGTCAGTGGCATTACTACAGAGTCTGTGTTGTCTCATACGGCCCTATCACTGCAAAGATTTTGTGCTGACCTAAAGCCAGCTTCATCCCTGCAAGTCTGTTCCTGTCTAGTTATTTCTTGTTACAGTACGTATATGCATATATATATGCAAACACTCAGTTACTCAGATGCTTCTTTTTATAAGAAAAAATGCATTTGGCCTTATTTGTCTTGATGACTGTTAGTGTTTTTCAGTAATTAGTGAGTTAATGATCTGAGCTAATTTCATCAGCTAAATTTACTGACAGAATATCAGTATGTTATAGAAATTCTGAATGCACAATTATTCAGTTGTTTTTATTGTGTGCATCTTGCTTCCCCCAGTCAGAATACTGACTACTAGACCTTTTTATGTCCGCTGCTCTCAAATGAGGTTGCTAGATAACCGCCATACAAAGTCACAGAATGGTTGTTCTTGGAAGGGACCTCTAGAGATCATCTGTGTAGCATCCCTGCTCAAGCAGGGCCACACAGAGCAAGCTACCCAGGACCATGTCCAGGTGGCTTTTGAAGACCTCCAGGGAGGGAGACTCCACAACACCTCTGGGCAACCTGTGCCAGTGCTCTGTCACCCACACAGTGAAGAAGTGCTTCCTGGTATTTAGACAGAACCTCTTTTCTTCCACTTTGTGCCCATTGCCTCTTGTCCTGGCACTGGCCACTACTGAAAAAAGCCTGGCTCCATAAATTTTTTTCCATTCTTGCAGTATATGTACATTTTACGTCATATACTGAAACAATGGTTGAGTATGTACTAATCGACTGAAAGAAATTAAATTGGTATTTCTGTGGCTTGGCCTCCAGGTTCCATAGCTGAATCTGAATTAAATTTGTGCAGCACCTGGGTAGACTGGTCCTAAGATACCACTACTAACAAAAATGAAAGATTCAACACCTCCTCTTTCAAGTGGGCTTAAGCACCATTTACCTATCTGTAGTAAGCATTAAAATGCAGTGAAGTAAAAAGTTACTTCTGCATTACTCTTTATTAGCTTTTACATTTATTTTAAATATTTTTATAATCTTAGATGAGGTTTAGGAGTAATTGGACAAATTCTTAGTTCAAGTTGTATAACTGAGTTGAAATTAGTGTCGTTTTCAGTTTTTCACAACTATTAATCTGATCCAATAGTTACTCATTATAAGTAACTTTTGTTTTTTCTCCAACATAGATCACTTTTTCTTGTGTGGGGGATTTCTTAGGAGATAGGGAGGGATCCCGGTATGTAACCTTCTTTGCATTTGAAGGCTTTGAGAGCACTGAATGAGTCCAGTTAAATAATTTTACAATTATATATAAATTAATAACATATAACAGAGATTCCCATGCTTTTTGCTTAAGGTCAGCTGTCTTGTTCCATTGTTATCTGATCTACACACCTCTGCAACTCCAGAAGATGCTTTCAGGAAGCTTGAATTGTCTTTCTCAGCTCTAAATGAAATTAGCTGGAGTCATCATCACCCAGCCCACAGAAGCCATCCACCTCTACAGTCAAGGGAAAAAAAAAAAAAAAAAAGCTTTATTTTTTGATTCAGCAATGCCTTAACACTCACTGCATGTGTAAATGACAACCTGTGTTCACATCAGCAGAGAACAAGAATTTATGGTCCTAGTCGGAGTCAAATAATCATTAAAACAGAAACACCGTGAAAACATAATCCCCTGTTCTCCAAGTTTCTCTAATTTCTAATTCATACATATGACATTCATACATTTCAGTATGTTTGCTGTGTTCTCATTAGTAAAAGCTTTTACTCAGATAAAAACATCAGCAGAGGAGACTTGGACTGGGTGACCTCCAAGCTCAGTGAGCCATTAAACAAGTGACATCCTGGTAGATTTGCAGAATAATTAAAATTTAAATGCAAAGGCATATCATCACTGCAGGATTTATGCAAATTGTTAAATGTTTATAAAAATGCAAGAAATGGTGTCAATGTCATGGTATGGTTTGGGTTTAACATATATAGAAGTGTTTGAATTTCCTATCTTCAGACAACTACACATCTAAATGCTGTATATGGTGTTAAAGCATTAAAGCTAAGGAAAAAAAAAAATTGTCCTCAAAACATTAATTACACCAGGCAATCCTGTTAAATTCAATGAATTCAGCTGAATTTAATGAGGGTTCCTGGTGTAAATGAGGGCAGAGCTCAGTTCTAAAACACAGCAGGCATGTGTCATCTGGCTAAGTGAGAAAAGCTGCGGAAAGTAGAGCCTGAATGAGATGATTGTTGTATTCCAGTCTTAAAGCTTAATGTGCCTTAACAGAAGTTTTGCATTTAAATTTCCTTTTTTATTAAAAAAAAAAAAAAAAAAAGGGAGCAAATACGCTGTACTTCAGGCATTCAGATAATTACATTATGCACAGAGACCCTGAGCCTCAAAAGCACTTCAGCAGCTCTCTGCCGTTCCTCGTACCTAACTGCAGTTCAGGTGATACTGGCGTCCTCCAAGCAGCTGCTCGCTTTTGTTTTCCTAGTGCCTCAGTTTTCAGAGTGGCCACGTTAAATATTCCCCCAAACACAGGTGCAGACATGCCCAAGCACTCAGACTCCACGGTGGACTTCAGCCAGTATACGGGGAAGGATGAGCGGTCCTCCACCTTCCCCATCCTTCTTGTCAGCGTGAGCACTCATGCGGTTCTGCACAAGCTGGCTGAGCTCATGACCTGGCTGAAAAACTGACCAAGGCAGCAAAAACCTCCTGCAGCTTGATGTTCATCCCGAGGGGAGCAAAACGAGGATGTACCAGGAGTAACCACCCCCCTGGATGGGCTGCAAAGTTTCGTGCATTTATCGTGGTTTTAGAAGTGGTAGGCAGACAATCCTTTTCTGAAGCCTTTGCTGCAGGTGTCTTCCAGATCAAATCAGAGGGGAGTAAGTGGGCTGTGACCAGGTAAGTTATGTCTGTCTTAGTTGTATGTCAGCAAACGTGCTTCATCAATCACATGCACTGCAGTCCTCCAACAGATGTCTGCCAGGTACTCGGCACCCCGTCTCCAGTCAGATTTAGCTGTAGTGAGAAGCTTCTATTCCTTCTCTGCTTGACCGTGCAATCAATCTAAGCAGCGTGCTGAAAACAGGCCTGAAACATAAAATACAGATTGAAATTTATTGCAGATAGGTGAAACCACAGCAGCCAGAGTCATCTTCTCCCAGGCTGCTCGGAGAGAAACCACCAAGATTGCTGCTGTCGTGAGCAAAGGCCAAGGAAACGCTGGAGGTTAGAACAAGGTGGTTTCTATCCCTAAACTCACACCTATATGAGCTCAAAGGAAGATGCCACCTTCCCTTTCCTCCCTGCTTTTTGCCCTATTGATAGAACATTTAAAAAAAAATGGATTTTCCCAGTGAGGTTCTTTACACTGTAGAAACCTGCAAAAAAAAAACCTCCATGATTTTAGCACATGGACAGCAGTTCTGTAGTACTGAATGTAAAAAAAGCACCAGCACTGACTTGAAGACAAGCTGGTGGAAAGCTGCTTTTCTGCTTATTTCTACAAGTGAGCTTGGGAATTGCAAATCTTCAGCAGGTGTGTGAGACAGTCACAGTCTTGGTGCTGGTGAGGAAGAGAGAGATTGGGGTGGGCAGGAGGGTGCAGCTGTTGCCTTACCCAGGCTGTTCTGGATCAACCCGTCCTACCTACTGCCTCTGGACATATTTGCAGATATTTCTGTTATGTATGAGAGTGCTCGGCGTTAAAAAGTCCACCTGAAAGCCAGCAACAGCCTGCAATTTACCCACAAAGAGAGGGGAAAAAAAAAAATGGGATGTTATTTAGCTGAGGCAGGGAGTGAAGGAGGGAGGAGGTTCCTGGCTGACTTTGAAAAATTGTCAAAACTGTCAGTGCTGAACCGAAAATACCAAAGTTAAAAGCTGTGGAATAGAATGACTTGAGCTGCTTTTAAAGCATCCATCATACAGCAGAGGGGCTGAGCGGGTGCTGCAGGTGCTGGCGCACCACACGCCAGGGGCAGGCAGCGGGACTGAGCCCCAGCCCAGCAGCACCAGGGCTGCCTCCTGACCCCAGCGTCACCGCCAGCAGCTTCCCTCCCACCCACTAACAGCGGATTGGTGTTAAATTGCCCGAACTGTTGGTAAAACAGAGAAAAAATAAGCCCAGATCAAATCCTGCAGGCTGGAATACCTGTGGCCACGGGGAAAATCGGGATTTAGAGCGCAGCGTGGCTGCTGTCGCCGTGGGCACTAACTGCGGGTCACAGAGAACCACCACCCAAAACGCACGGAGCAGCCTCAGTCTGATTTTCTATCAGTCGATGTGGGTCGCTGACAGTCACCACAGTTATTTATTGGTATCCTGACAAGCAGCACAGAAGATAATCAAATGGCGGGGGACTTCTCAAAATCAGTGGAGGTGTGCCACAGAGAGTACAGCAGGAAAAGATGTCCCCCTCCCTTTAGCTGCTGGATATTTACCCAAGCATTTTAATTGTCAAAGTCTTGTCTCTTTGTCTTACCTGGGCGTTAATACAGTTAACAGAAAAGGAGAACAAGGGTACTAAGTCGCATAAAATCGTAGGTTTTTCAAGCTGTGGGTAGAGCAGAGTACATTTTTGCAAACACACACAATGTTTGGGGAATCAAGCTGTAAAGTCACAATGAATGCAGCAATTCAGATCAAATATGGCTCTTTGAGCCAGGAATATTTAATTGTAACACTAATTCATTCCCCAGTGTGGTAGTGTTTATTTGGTTTCAGGAAACAGAAGACACCTGGCAGTGACCCCGTTATGGGGAGAGGGAAGGGAGTCCGAATTTCTGTCATTTCCACAGGACAAAATCCCAAAGAGATGATGTAATTTCCAAGCATAGCACAGGAAGGGTTCCCGGCTTCTGTCTGACCAAAACCCTAAATTTACTATATGGCAACAAGGGACATTCTTCAAAGTGGCACTCAGCTGCCACTTCAGTCTTTATGTGCATTGGTCTCTGCCAGCTGATATTGAACGATTCCCTTTGTCACAAAACTGTCCCTTCCAATAAGTTTTTAGCTCAAGCTAAATCCTGGAGGCAGAAACCAGGCAGCGGAGTGCCTGTTCTGCCAGCAGGACCCAGCGCGCTGAATGCACAAAGGCTTCGACTCGTCAAGTTCAGCAGCCCAGACAGGCAGCTACAGGCCCCGAGCCACAGGGAAGCGGCACAGCCCCTGCGCTCCGCAGCCACGGCTGCTTCACCCCTTTCCCCCCGGCATCTCCCTCAGCCAGATCTGGAAGATCTCATTTGTAAGCACCTGAGGTGGCTGCTGACTGGCTGTGAAACGCCTTGGTGCTAAGGCAGGCAGCTTCCCCGAGTGGTTCCCCTGCCAGAGACACTTACCGGGGACAGATAACAAAGGAGGGCAACATTGCAGATTTTGTCAGCCACCTGTTTGTTCACTTGGTCCATTAAAAAGCTCACTGACCGTCCACCATTCACTTGCAGAAAACAAGGGCACTGCTCTCCCGGGACGGTCACAAAAAAGTGAGGTACACAGCACCTGGGAACAAGCTGCATTAATGTGAAAAGTAATACACAGGTATACAAAAAGCTACCTTCAAACCCTTCGATTCAGTACCATTTCTCCTACTTTTTTTTTTTTTTTTTACTCTAATCCAGGAGAAGTTGAAATATTCACCTTGTCTGAGTTAATGCTGCCAACGTGATGTTGCTGAACCACTTACATAAATTTTAATACTACATCAATGCACTGAGGTTTGCCACTGGCTGCAGCAAAACAGACTCATGTTTTTGGACCAAAAAAGTATCGATTTCGCTTCTTGCTTTTAGATACGTGATAGAATCGTATGTTCTCTCTCCGCTCCTTGGAGCTTTTCCTATTAATATTAACATTTTCTCTGTCCAGCTGCTTTCCCCCAGTGCAATCTCCCATGCAAGCTCTTCACCGAATATTTATACTGCCTCCAAATTGCTTTTTTTCCTGGCTGACAAAAATACTTGTGGATAGTAATGCTTTCAACCCTTCAAGAACACCTATAGCACTAAAGGGCACGTATTTAAAAGCGTTCACAGCAAGACCCTCACAGTCACTGCCACCTCTCAGCAGCAGAATGCATTGTGCTATGAAAATGATGAATGATGCTCAGCGGTGTTATCGTGTGTTATTCTTGACAGCCCGGAGATGGGAGCTGTACCAGGGGTATATATTCCTCCAGAGAGGCAACAAAACAAGGTGGTTCAGTCCTGTTTCCGAGGTCACATTCTACATCAGTGAGATGCTGAAAGCAATTGCTGTGGGCAGCTCCTTTCCTGTATCTATCCCCCCATCGCTGCCTCCAAGCCATAAATTTCCCACGAGCGGAGAACATCACTTGAGCTCTCTTCCTGGTGGCTCCCTCAGTCTGCCAGGGGATGATGGTGCTGAGGACGGAGCTCCTCAGCTCCGCAGCTTCCATTTCTCTTTTTGCAGGAAGAGCAAAAGAGAGAGAATCAAAGCAGAGAGGCCCATGGGAGAAGGAGGAGGAATGAATAGGCTTGTGTTGACTTCTGGTAAAAAAGAAAACAAAGGAAAAGAGAAGATGAATTATATTGGATACCACGGACTGACAGCAGCACCAGGAGAAAGCAGTCATTCTCCTGTACATTCAGAAGTACCATTTTCTGTGGCATAGAATTCAAATAAATAAAACTTGTTGCAGGCAGTAACTGTCACTTAATCCTGTAGCTGTACCTTGAAAAATCCCATAAATTTACAGTGGGATGGGGATGCCCCCACGCATTTGGTGCTGCACAAGTGGATGTTGCAGTGCTGCTGCCGTGGACGTGGCACGCAAACCCCCGATCCGGTGGGGCACAGCACAGCATCCATGCAGGCTTACCTGAAGAACCTTACCACAGTTATACTCGGTGTTTGCTGGTAACTCTGATTTTCACCCAGGCTCATGAATCACAGAACAAAAGCTAACGCAGGCTGAGCTAAGCTCTGTGGGATTCCATTTTTGCAAGTATTTTCCTACTGCCACAAACTGAGTCCAGCACCAGCAGAATTTATGGTCAGCCGTGTGCCTGCCTCACCAGCGACCTTGCAATCCAATACTGTGAGGCAGGAACTATATGACTTTTTTTTTTTTTTTCCACTGTTTACACCTTTTAAGATAAAAGCTTGTACAGCTTCACTTCAAAATTGCAACTTTGTTTTCCGAGACGCTTCTAGACCTAGCCATTATTGTAAGTAATGCTACTGCAGAATAAGGAAAACGTTGCTTGCTAAAGAAGGGATGTTTAGCAGACCTGTGCTTAAGAACAGTGAGAGAGTTCAATTAATTTTCTCCTTTGTGCTACCTTATGAAAATTTACGTAACCCCAAGTCTCATCTTGCTTGAGTCCTGTTTATATGAGCAACAGAAAGAGAGGAGTTTGTACTGCACACGGCTGAAATTGGCGCACAGCCTGCAGGCAGTGCAGAACCTGTGCTCTCATCATCCGTTGGGAGCTGGAGCACGCACCACAATCTGCACAGCTGACTCCCTGTAAGGAGCAAATTCATACCAAAATGCTTCTGTGCCCAGTGCTGAGGAGCAGCTGAGGAGCAGCATGCCCTGCGTAACTGCAAGGCACTTACTGAAAACTGGGCCAGCACATTGAAGTCCACGTATCTTCATTTCACAGCTGAAGAAACTGAGGCGCACACTTAATGCTTTGTCCAGTTACAGAACAGGTCAGCAGCAGAACAAGGAATAAAAGCAGATTAACAAGTACAGCAGTAACACTGTTGTTCAACGTATCCTTAATGTCAGCAGCAGGAAAAAAAAAACATACTGAAGTCAAATTAATTTTATTAATAACTCATGGGAGCAAATTGCTACATTTTGCCAAGAGAAAACCAAAGCTTTACGTATCAGGCTGGAGCTAGGGAAGCTGCATACTAAAATGCCGATTATGCAAATTTATCTTATGAACATTTTTAGACAAGAATGAAGTTGGGTTTATTTTCTTTAATTAAAACCAGAATCCTACATAGTTCATTAGCATGGATTCGGAGCAGAATGAATATTAATGTAGCCCACCTCTACCTGCCAGAAACATCAGGAATAAAAGGTTAGAAAATGGATTCCTGAGCTACTGTAAATGTGACCGGCTAATGTTACCGGAAGGCTGCCATCATCAGAGAGATCACGGAAATCTTTTTGGCCAGAAAAAGGCAAATGTTACAGACATCTTCCAAAAGGAGAGAAAGAGGACCTGGGGAGCTAAAGGCTAGCCAGCCTTACTTCAGGAAATTATGGAATAAGCTATTCCAGAAGCCATATCAGGCACACGAAATAGAAGGAAATGGGAAAAGATAGTCAACACCAATCTACCAAAGGCACTTTCTGCTTGGCAGTCCTTACTGCCATCTAGGAGGAAATAACTGGCTCTGTGGCAGAGGGGAAACAGTGGGTGGCAGTTACCTTGCATACAGCAAGACTTTCAACTGTTTCCCACAGTAGCGTTGTACTTAGACTGAGAATATGAGCTACAAAGTAGGTGAAAAACTTGTGGACCATCAGGCTAGGAGTAGCCACTTGTTCCTGTCTAACTCAGCTGGCTACAAGTGACATTCCTCAGTAATCAGAGCCAGGACAAATAATGTTTAACGTCATCATTAACAACTTGGACTGCTGAAAGTCCAGTTGGGGACACTTGTTTGTCTAGCCTGGAGAAGACTAAGGGAAGACCTAATTGCATTTTGGCACTAGAGAAGGGACTGCAGAGAAGTCAAAGCCAGGTTCTTCTCAGGGTGAGAGAGAACAATCACACACTGTGTCAAGGGATTTGGCCATAGAGAGAAATTGTGAGCCCACGGGAGTGGCTAAGCGATGGAACAGGTGCCTGGCCAGCCTATGGAGTCTCCCTCACCAGAAGCATTCAAAACACAAGAGCCTGAGCAACTTGGGTTTAATTTTGAAGTTGGCCCTGTACTTCAAAGGGGAGTGGGCTAGATGGCCTCCAGATGACCTTTCAGCCTAAGTTTGTCTATGATTTTGTGATTCCAGTGTATATGCAACCAGCAGCATAGTCAGTTGAAAAATCACGTTTATTCCGATTGGATTCAGGCTGCTCCACCTGTCAGGTCGCAGACACCGTTACTGTGCTTCTCCAGTCAAGAACTTCATATACTGTTTCCGAGCAGGAAAATCGTCTGCTGGTCTGTTGTATGCTGTCCAGACTGGTTCTCCAACGAACAGCCTCATTGCCTTCACGTAATTCTGTCAAAGAACAAGAAGCCACAAGTAAGGTAAGAGCTCTTTTCCATGGGATTTTAATTCTGAAGTTAATGGTTTCATTTGCACTTCTGCAGCAATTTTTGAAACTGTTTCAACATGGACTGGAAGCTTCACACGTTCCAGAATATTGTAGCACTCTGCTGCTGTTTCTGCTGCCAGCTACTGCAGCGAGGGATTTTGCACTTATGCAGTGATCTACTGTGTCACAACCAGTGCTTCCAGGCCAGGCAAACAGTACTTCTCCCTGTTTCAAAGAAACCAGATAAATCGTGTCTTACGCAGATCATTTTGCACTGGATCCACAATACTGAGCACTGCAGCATCTAATTCCTAGGTGCTTAGTTAAACAACAAGCAGAAGACACAAGACTACTACACAACGCCTGAGGAATACCACAAGTTTCAAAGTGAGGGCCACAAGAGCTGAATGGGGAATACAGAAACTAGCCAAAAAATAAAAACCCATTATGTATGTAAAGTGAAAAGTCTCCAGATTTCAAAAGAAAAAGTAATAGCCCTTGCCACCAGCTAGCCAAAAGTATGCCAGGTGGGAAGGTGCAGCTGTGGCAGCAGAGAATGGAGTTTTACACCCTGCAGAAGTGCTCCAAACACTGAGTTATGGGGAACTCTCCTCTTCTCTACTGCCAATTACTCTACAGGCTTAGGCCCTACCTATTTTGTAAACACTGCTAAGTGCTTACCCTGCACCTACATGCTTGGCAATGTCAAGAATAAAGTTAGGTACCTAAAGAACTTAGCTGCAAAACCCAAGGTCCTAGAGGTACCTAAGGGATTTATGTGAGACTTTCAAGATGCCATTTCTGGACTGATGTTCCTGAAGTGGACATAAACGTTTACGACTTCTAGTGGATTTAACCCATAACCTCTTACATTTTGTGTATGTAACGAAAAGCCTCAAAATAATGTTTGTAGTTGATTCATTGTGGATCTCAAAATGTAGACATGAGAGTTGGGCTTTTCACTAGAGCAGCATTTCTTTTTTTTTTTTTTTTTTCCATACACCCTAACTGCTACCTGGAGGGCTGATTCAAAATTATATCACACTCAGGACCATACCAGAGACGGGATTTTACTACACAGGAGACAACGATACACATTTTCCCGGGCTAATGCTGAGATTAAAAACATACAAGTCCACAAGGGCAGGCACACAGATCAGGACTATACATGCAATCTCACAGTCCTGTTGCCAAAAATACTCTCCAAAAGCAGGTCACCTCCTGTGAAGCAAGCGTTCAGTCTGGCATACGCTAGCTGCATGTAGTGGCTCTGGACCCTTAAATCATTCTTTCCCTGAAGGTGAATTTAGCGCTTATGAAGAATGCCACTGATCTACACAGGTATGCTCTGTGTCTCCGTACATAGACACCCAACGAGGCAACACAGAAGGATCCATCTCCATGCCACAAGTGGCAGTAGGGGCAATCACACTGCAGGCAGGGCTTGGCTATGACACCACTGTCACACAAGATACACTATGTGTATCACGTGGCAATGACTTGCAGTTACAGCTGATGAGATGAAGCTGGACTTGTGACCTGGAGATGAAAGGTTCAGATGCTGTGAATTATTTAGTATTTTTCATATTCCTACTTCATATTTAATATGCTTTGCTAATGAACTGCAAAGTCTCAGGGTACGCAGTTACTAATAAGATATACACTCACAGACATTTGTCATCAAAACTTACAGTAAACTATAGTAACATACATTCTCATCCAGTGTAAATCGGTGATATATGCCAGCAGGGAGGGTTATCATGTCTCCTTTCTCCATGGAAATTCGGATCCATTTGTCATCCTTGTCTCGAACGTCAAAATAGCCAGATCCATCTAAGATGTAGCGAATTTCATCGTCTAGGTGTAAATGTTCTTCATAAAATGTTTTTATCTAGGGATAGCAGGTATCTCTTAAAACTACTGAACACAGAAACACTGCTAAGACACATGGCTGAAACATTTGGCAAAGCAGACAAAGGCTTTCTAACTATGCAGTGATTTAACTGACAGATGAGACCAATAGGATTAAAACGGCCAATCCAATCAGCCAGAGACAGTCTCTGGATGCTTCTAAACATGCTTTAAATGTTCTATACCAGATAACATCATCTGTTTAGTTCTGGATGCTGTTTAGCCATGCTAGAGCAGGTGGGCCTGAAACAGACCTCAGCCTTTACTGATTCAGCATGGCAAAATGTGCACAAGTCCAGGTTCCCAGTCGGTAAAGGCTTATATTTGGATCAGATTGAGCTCACACAGGATACTTGAGTTACGACCTAATTCACCTTGTCAAAAATTTAATTCCAGTGTAACACAATGCACTTAAAGCAAACTGGTAAGTGGACAAAAATTTAATGAAAATATGGAAATGCCACCAGGTTGCTGTGTTCAGGCCAGAACAGCAGTCCAACACCCTGGGGCAGGGAGAACATTCCTTCTAGAAGGCTCATCTTGGAGCCTGGCACTGTTCGTATTCAGCTGCTTTGAAATAGCCATGCTGCTAGCCTCCCAAGTCAACAAATCTTCTTGTAAGGGGAATGTATCCCTCAAATTCCATGATATTTACTTTGAAAGGATGAATTTTGCAACAGCCACTAGGATGTTTTGGCCTTCAAATCTCATGCAGAGCCGGCAACAGCCAGCCTTCATCCCAGTTAGTCTCTCTGAAGTCAGGTCTGTATCTACAGGGCTCTCTGTTTGCAGGAACCTTACGTTCAAAATGACAGTCATGGAAACTAACCTAAAAAACTTTGAAGCCAATCTACAGAAGCAAAACGCCTATTTCCCCCTCCCTCACCTCCCATTTGAAAATCAATATCAAAATTTCTTTTTTTTTTTTTTTTTTAAAGCTAAGGACTTCTGAACAGAATGTATTTTAAACATGGAAATCTCATCCCTGAGACTCTGCTCACAATGAACACGTGTTAAGAAGCTGGCTGCACACTCTAGCAATAGACTTCAGAACACAAATCCTCATTCAAAGCAAAGGCTTGCATACCTTTTCTTCATAATTTGGAAGCTTGTCTTTATGTATAGTTATTATATCCATCCAAGAATAATTTTCTGCTTTCCGAATCTCTTTCAGACATGGATCAGTCTCATAGTTATCAGCATCCAACTGAAAAATAGGCAGAAAAAAAAAAACGAATTCAGACACAATTGCTTAAGACACAATTCAAGATATTAATGGGGAAAAAGCAACGTTGTTGAGAATATCAATGGAGAGGCAGATAACACCAGTGGGCAGCTAAGTTAGCTCCTCATAGGTACTCAAGGCATGTACCACTTCACTTTGAAAGTTCAATGCACGAGTGCACAACTACTGCATGCCAAATGATATACCAGATACTAACAAGTCCAGCAGAGTTACTCTGTGGTTATCATGGGGGAAAACCAAGAATGATTAAAAAAAAAAAAGAGAGAGAGAAAAGAGCTTTCAAAATCAGGATGGACATACCGTATGGATTTAGCCCTGAAGAAAACTATACTTGCCTTCTCACATTGCTTTTACCACCTTAATATCATTCAAGAGCCAGATTCATTTGATTTACCTATATCCAGTCCGCCCTCACACCAAAATCATCTGGGAGGCCGTCCTGCTACCTCTGCATCCCAGCTTCTGAGGTTTGGAGATGCTGGCAGACACGTACATGATTGGTACCAGCTGCTTTCAGCACCACTTCCCCGCTCGGCACGACTTGCTTCCAAGCACACAAGCTTATTGTCACACACAAAACAGCAGCAGCATGGCACCAACAAATAAGATTAAATTAGAAAGTAATAACTTTGGGGTCTTTGCTGATTATGTCAGAAATGTATTAATACATTGCCTTGGATACACTCCGCTTTTTCTGCTCAGATGCCAAATTTCTGAAAGTGGGAGAGCTGCTAAAAGCAGGGAAACGGAAGGTTACCTGAGGTGTCATAACTGCGGGATTTTCCACG
The DNA here is from genome assembly GCF_040182565.1 of Anser cygnoides. Classification (NCBI taxonomy): domain Eukaryota; kingdom Metazoa; phylum Chordata; class Aves; order Anseriformes; family Anatidae; genus Anser; species Anser cygnoides. The sequence continues at coordinate 103,906,092 of NC_089875.1, forward strand.
GTTTATTGACTCTTGCAGCATGTCCCTACCTCACACAGCATGCAGCACACTTCAAAGGCCACCAACGTATGTCACCGTCCCCCCCGAGGTACTCCCAATTCTGCAGCGCCGCTTGTGCTGCACTCCCCAAGCCCCTGAGGTGCGATTACAGGGGAGAGAAAATCATGAGCTCTTAATGAACGCGTTTTACAGCTGAGGGATGCCCGATTTACAGTTTGTGACAGAAATTCTCCGTCACGCAGCCCTTCTGCCTGATGCACGCTGGAAGGGGGGGCTCTTGTACGACCACCGCACGGCCCAGCACGGCTCGTGCCGTGCTTCAGAAGAGCCCTCAGCACCGACCCAGAGCACGGACTCAGGGTGCCTGCGCTGCGTGACGAGAAAGGGAGCGGCGGCACCGGGGCGAGCCGCCCGCCTGCCGCCTCAGCGCCGGGGGCCCGGCGCCATTTTACGCGCGGCGCCGGGGCCTCCCTCAGCCTCCCGCTCGGGGTGGGGGGGCCCGGCGCTTACTTTGCGGTAGGTGACGCCGAGGCGGCGCAGCTGCTCCAGGCTGACGGCGCGGTTGGGCTGCAGCCTGTGGGGTGCCCGCTGGTCCTCCTGGGACTCGTCCATGTACCAGGCCTCCACCATTTTTATTTTTTTTTTTTTTTGGCGGCGGGAGCCTCCCCGAGGCCGGGCTGGGCTGGGCGGGAGCGGCGCGGCCCGGCCCGCCCCGGGGGGAGCTCTGCGAGCAGCTCCCGGGGCAGCGTTTTCTTTCGTTTTCGGGACAATTTCAAGCCCTGGAAGCACAGGCACAGCATAAATAGCTGTTATTTTCCTTTATAGGCTTCTGTTCGACATCGCCAGCGGTGAAAGCGTGCTTCGAGTTCTAGGTCTCCATGGACAAACTGGGCTAGTGAAAGGGTTTCTTGCAAGCGCCAGGCATCGTGGCTGGTCGTAGCACACATCATGCCTAACTTAAAAATCAGCTTTGCTTACTGGTTTGCACTAGTAGTGCTCAAGGGTGAACGCAGTAGTTGGTCTCAGCCTCAAACACCTGCATTGCAGCATCAAAACAAGGAGAAATAAAAATACACAAGGAAAAAGAAGGGAAAAAAAAAAAAAGAATGGTAAAACACTGGAACACGCTGCCTAGGAAGGTTGTGCTGTCTCCATCCAAGGATTTATTCAAAACCTGACTGGCCACAGACTGAGCCCTCAGCTCTAGGAGGCTCGCCTGACTAAGACACCCCCAAAGTCCCTTCCAGCCTCTGGCTCTACACAGTAAATAAGCCATCAGTCAAACACCATGTAAGGGTGGAGAAACAACTGAGAAAATGGTTGGGGGATTGGTCCTGTTTTCATAAAAACAGGAGAAGTTTACTCACCAAAATGTCTAGTCTTACAGATATTTCCTGGGTTATTAGAAATGTTACCAGATCCCTTTAAGGTATATTTCACATAATTGCACTCCTGGATAAAACTTAATTGCAAGTCCCAAAACACTACAGGTAAGTTGGTCTAATGCTGATTAATTACTCACATTTTTAGAAGCACAAACCCAGCCAGAACTTTAATTCCTATCCACTGAAGCATGTCTATTAAATGGCAATACCCTACTGAAGTTTTAGTTCACTATGAAGAACAACTTCTACAGCCAACCTTCTTCGTGCTCTCAATCCTCTGAGAAATACCAGCCTTACCTTGCAGCTTTCTTTCAGCTTTCCTCTTCTCTGAATTTCCAGAATGAGAATGATAAACATTGGTATCAAATTAACATAAAACTATTTCCTATTGGATTCCTTGTTTCCTCATTGAGGAACTGCTTCAGGCAGTAAAGTAACAAATACAATAGTGTTACACTGCTGTTACCATATACCCATCATTATTTACACATTTTCTTCAAAGCCACTGCTTGAAACAACATAGATTTCTATACAATAAATAGGATCTGCATGTTTACCGTGAGATGTATGATACGCAGATTATTAGATGACACCTCTTCAGTACACTGTCACACTTAAACTGTTTCAACTAGTGATCTGATCAGGGACAACTATATGCTTTCCTTCAAGTCTAACTTCTAAAATAAGCAAACATGACAATTGCATGTATGTATGTGTATATACACATGTATATACATATATACACATACACCAAAAAAAGAAGCAGAAGGCAAAATTTGATCAGGGTACTACCTCACCCCTACAGGTGCAATTACAGAACTGCTGTGCAATTTTGGATGAAAAAAATAATAGAAAACTTCACTCATCTATTAGTCAATAGCCTAGCCAGCCAGTTTCCTAGCTCCGTCAAAATTTATGTGACACTAAATACCTAAAAGCATGCACTTTGCCACAGTAAGAATACTGTAAGGAATGAGAACCATTAAGAAACCAAGCTTCAGCAGCTCCACCATTTTATACAGCAATTAACAAATATGAAAAAGATTCAATGACTTCTGGCTTAAGCCCTACTACTCAGTGGCATTAAGGTGTCTTACAAAGAAGTTGACAAGGATAACGCAGCAAATGTTTGCTCTTCCTATATAGATGCACAGAAAATAAAACTTTTGTTGATTAGTAGTAATTACTCTCTAATTCAAGTGCACATTAGCCATTCCATTAGTCTCATCATTGACTGGAAAAAATGAAGTCAAACACTTGACACCCGGAAGATGTGAAGAAGCTGATCATCTTCTCATTCACTTTCAGATGAAATGGCCAATTACTACCTCTGGGACAACAGTGAAGAGGAAGCTAAACAAAGATAATGAGAACTGGTACACATTAAAAAAAAAAAAGCCTTCTTGGAGACAGGAAGCCAGAAACAAAGAGCTTGGACATTTAAGCAGCTAGAGAGAACAGTAAAAATTGATTGTTCAAGTTTTCTCGTGACCTGGGTTTTTAATTTGTTCATGCCAACTTGCAATAGCAAGTAACATAATGAAGAAATCTACAGATGTGGTCACTGGTGATACTGTGAGGCACACGTGAGCATTGCAAGCCTACCTGCAGAGAGATTACCGCTGCTGTCAGAATGCTAAGGCATATTAACGGACATCTCCATGTTAGGTTACTGAGCTCTTATCAAGCCAACCAACTCACTCCACCCCCCTCAATGAGTTTGCACTGTTAATATATATCTCTGTACAAAAAAAAATTAATTTATTTCATAAGAGGGAAATACAGAACATATAGGATAAAGATTTAATGTAATTCCTCCAGAAGTCTGTCTTTCTGGTGAATCCAAATGTCTATGAGACTGCTAAAAAACACTGACAGCAGCGCTTCGGTTACGATGGAGAAAAAAGCAAACACTGTGTATCATCAACTAAATATTGACTTGATTGTAAAGCAAACAGTGCAGAAAAAAACGTGCTTTTTTTTTTTCTTCTCCCTAGAAGTTGGTGTACAGTTAGCGCTCCAGGCCAGAAATAAGCACAGTTCAAAGTTCAACTCTGAAACAAAAACAGCAGTTCAAGTCGTCACTGCAATGTTAGTCCTTGCAAGTACAGTAGTCTCTAGTCACAATATGTCACAACATTTGTTTAGTGGCTCCTTCTCTTGCCAGTCTGTCAGCTTCTTCATTTCCTTGGAAACCAGCATGACCAGGAATATGCATCTGTCAGGACAAAAGTACAAGAGTATTAGGTATGGAAGAAATTAAGGAAAAAAAGTATATCCATGAAATTTGGTCATGTAATTCCCTCCTGATCCCATGCCTCACACATAGTCCTATGTCCTTCCCATTAATCTTTGTAGTCTGTTTAATGAGCAAGAACTGAATTGTCAAATTGTGAAAATCAACTTTATGAGAAGCGTTGGGCTGGATAAGGACCACCTAACCTAAGAAATGCAGAGAACAGCACTAAGACACTAACTCAAAAGTCCTACTTTCAGAGGAAAGAAAAACCCCTCTGCATTCAGTGTTTAAACCAAGCTAATATTTTCCAAGAAGGACAGAGACCTCTATGCCATTAAAACCCTGGTGATTACAGCACTCAGAATACATCAATGGGATATGAAAACAATCTCTTGATTTTCAGATGTCTTAACAATCCATCCTTAAAAATAAGGAACAGAAAATACTTTCAGCCCTCAATCAATCCTTGTCAGAAGTAAGGGTGGACAGGGGGAAAAGAGAGTAAGAAAATCAGACTTGTCGTTTGACAAGACCTGAGAGAAGACAAACATGAAGGACTCGTGAGATTGTACTAGGTTTCCTAGGCAAGGTTTTGTTAGCAGGGGGCGGGGGCTCCAGTGGGTGGCTTCTGTGAGAAGCAGCCAGGGGCTGTCCCATGACAGACACAGCCAGTGTCTGACAGACCACAGGACACAGCCACACCAGTTGAGCTGGTGGCAGCGTATTTAAGAAATGGTAAAAGCCACTGCCAGCAGCTGTAAGAGAGAGAAGTGGAAAAAATTTGAGAGAACAACTCTCTGCTGCAGCAGATCCATTACCATAAAAAAAGGCGCTTGAATACATTGTTCCTCTGGAAATAAAGTTTCCAAGTTCAAGAGATTCAGATGGAATGAATGTAAATAAAGCAAATATATATATATTTTTTAAATATAAAATACACTATGGGCGGCTGAACTTCTGCCTTAGGTTTAGATTTTTACAATTTCTACTACTCAATAGTCAAACTAAAAAATGTAGTGGGAGTTGCAAACTCTGAAACACTTATAACATGAACAACAGAACATCTGCAACAGACTTCCCCTGAAGGAGAGCATGCTGAAGAACTACCCCACTACCCCAGTAAACACAGGAGTTCAATAAATATGCCATTAACAGCCATGAAGTCAATGGTACAGAGACTTACTTCTAGAATCAGCACTCCTTTACTGCAATTAGAGGCAATTTTTTTTTTTTTGGGGGGGGGGGGGGGGGGGGGGAGGGGGAGGGAGCGGGGAAGGAGAAGACACACCCTACGATGTTTAGCACTGCTATTAGTGGTTACAGAAAAACACCTTTTATCAATAATACATGTATAGACATGGTTTTATTTCTCTACTAGAGAGCTACGTAAATTAAAACTAAGACAACAGATATTTTAACGACCTTTCTGCACCCAGTTTTCTCAGAAACAATGCTGTTAAGGTACAGAAAACTGGAATTAGTTTATTTGGGGTATAATGTCTTAATTTCCCCCATTTAAAGACACTCATGATTAAGTTAAACCAAAGAATCACCATTTAGAGAATTCTGAAAAGCAAATCCAGGAGTTGAGCTACAACTCAAAGACACAGTTATGTTCCAAGCTCAGGTTTCCAGAAACAGAAATAACTATTACAGATATTTTTAAGTAGTAACAAGAAACAGCAGCAAAAATATAAACACACATTTCAATAAACGAAATAGTAGTTACAAGAGACTAGCTTACACTGAAGTGATCATCTTACTTGCTTTAAAAAGAACAAGCAGCTTTATTATATTTAGAGATGTACAATATTACATCCTGTAAAATTCTTTGTTACGGTCATACTTGGCAAGAGTTTACAAGAGTGTTTAAAACGTCATTAAGACCATGAAATGAGATGCTCACCCACTGAATTTCTATGCCTTTTGATAGATTATCAAGTCTTTCAAAATCTTCTTTATTTATTACACTTCCTCCTGAACTTGTTCTCCAGCCATTTGTTTTCCAGTTGTCAACCCAGCTTGTAATACCTGTGCAAAGGGAACATTACCATAAAACATGCTATCAGAGAAGCCAGCAAGGATCACAATGCAGTGAACAACCATTTAACAGGTCTTTCAATACATTAACTCCAAAGTCTCAGGCAAAGACATCAAATACAGAAGACATTGTTTGGTTCCCTGATAGTGTCTTTCAGGATTGTATTTTTCCATTATTGCTTCAGTTACTTACCAACGTTTTCCCAAACAGATATTTGAAGACTACAACCTTACATACACATTACACACACAATTGTGACGTGAACTTCAACAAACTGAAGCTAAGGATTTGCTTGACTGTACAGTAAGCTGGAACAAATTTGTTTTGAGAAATTGAAGAGACACGAGGAAAAACAGACATCTTAAGGCTTATCTTAAGGCTTCTGCAAGCTAAACAGAACATTTTAGAAGAGGACCACGTGAGCAGACTTCTACAGAACAAGATCTAACATTTTGGCCATCCATTGCTGGCCAGCGAAATTTCTATAGTATTCCTTAAACAAAGACTTGTTTGTTTGTTTTGTTTTTTAGTCTCTTCGCTGCTCTGGACAGTATGAGACATCCTTACAGCTTTCACAACAAAGACCTGAACCAAAGGAAGAATCACGGACCTTGCATACCAAACCTCCTAAAAACCAAGCCAAACCACATCCACTTGTACTTCACTGCAGGCCTCCTTTTTTCATATTTAAAAAAAGTAATAGTTCCTATATAAATATGCAAAATAATTCCGATTAAGGAACGAGTTGCTGGAGCTGTCACTTCCTGCTCATTTTAAATTCTGTTACCTCACACGTGTGTGAAAGAGGTTCTGATTAGAAGTGAAGTATCAAGGACTCGCGTTCTGCCCGTTCTGGTTTTTAAGTTGAATTAAGGACAGTAAATGTTAAGAAACAACTTACAGAATTTTCTATTGCTTCTCCCCACATGTGAAAAGTAGGAAATTAACTGCACTTCAAGTGTTTGAACAGTTTCTCCAATCCAAACAAAACCCAAACCAAAGCAAAATGAAATGACAGGGTCACTACACCAACTTCTGAGCACTGTCCTCAGTGCATCCTTAACAGCATGTACGTGAACAACATTTTTCTGGACTGTGTGTGTCATACCAAATGTATTAAGACAAAAATCCTTTAGTTACTTCTTCATTCTTCCCATTAACAGACACTTTGTCTCTAACTGTATTTCATGCACTTGGCAGGTCATCCTTCCAATATTCTCAAAAGTTTTTCATCAAGCAGTCACGAGTACTAAATTCTGTTAGGCATTCTCATCTTTATACTCATCTCCCCAAGCCCCAGTATGTTCTGTGGGCCTTATGTGATGAAACTGTGCACAACACCTTTGAAAAAAAATCAGGAAAACCATCAACTTACCATTAATAGTGAACTTGCTATCAGTATAGATAATTAGTTTCTTGATGTTCTGACTCTTTGCTTGCTCAATTGCTTTGCAGGCTGCCTTAAGAACATTTCAAAGGAAGCACAGTTCAGTACATGATTTTGAACACATGTAACTAAAATACTAGCCAAGTACCTGATGTTAATACAGAAGAACTACAAAGAATATTACTAGAGTCTCTCCATCGCTGAGTACCACCATGCTTTACAGCAGTTTCCCAAAATTACGCATGCAGACGATCACTTAATGAATCAGAAAAACAGAAAGCAACTTAAGTTTCCCTAGCATTTAAAAAACTAAAATCTGATGTTCAATTCTTTACTGCTGGAGCAGCTCTCTGCCCATTTGCGTAACTACCCAAGCTCTCTCAATAGCACATCAAGTTTTAGGCATCTTTGTAACTTTAGAGAACAACAATGCATACAAGTTCCAACTGTTTGGTTATGCTTTTCTCTTGGTGCTATGAAATACAATAATAATAATAGTGAGAGAAGTGTCTTGGACTGAATGTACAGCTGAAAAACTCTCCGATGCCAAGTTTGATCCCTGGCACACCCATCAGCTCTGCTTGTCCCTCACTAGAAGGAACTTCTCGCAGTTTTTAAAGGAGATCAGCTCCCCCTTTCAGTTTATCTCCACATAGCACAAGCAGCAGCAGTACCAGAATTAAGATTAGGTGAGAAGGAAGACTAAATCTGCTGCTGCCAAGAGAATTTTACTTCAAAAGTAACAGAAGCTACTCTGAGAATTATTTATTATGTTTATTAAAGAAATATGGTACTCTGACCCTACACAGTAAGAAGGCAATTGTCGTCTTAACCACAACTAAAGCAGCCCTTACCCAAAGACTGAGACATGCACATTAATAATACAAAGGATACTACAGAGATTTGAGAACCTTCCTAATGCAAAGGTTGTTTTAAATATCTGTGCTTGGCCTGATGACATTTGAGAGTTCTCAAGCTGAGTTACTGCTTATCTGAAAGCAATAAAGAACAGTAAAACCTAAAGAGAACAATTTGTTTCAAGTCCTAAACTCCTGGCATTTTGTGTACTTCCCTCACAGCATCCTAACTGCTTTCTGAAGGCCAGAGCTGAAATAATCACAAGCACACCATTGCTTTCTTTGTGCAGAAGCATTTTAGGATGTTTACTACTTACATGGATTTCAGCTCTTTGATTAGTCTGCCGTCCAGGAAGTCTTTCACTGATATTTCTGTATCCAAGGAACAAATAGCAGATTACTAACTCAAAATTATTAGTGGTGTACATTGCTACATAATAGAAAATTATTATCTCTACAAAACAGAGATAATTTTCATCTTATAAAGGATGAATGGAGATTCTAGGTCTAACTTCTCCTACGCAGCACAACCTGCACATCAGCATCTGCAATCAATATGCAGTTACTTTTGCTGTCTATTGTGCATACCTACAATTATTTTAAGACTTCCTGCATCCCTTGAATTCTGACTTCAGCCTCTTAAAAATACTATTTCCAGTCATTTTGCTCTACATCCTTACTTCCTAGAAAAGCTGATTTCCCGCAGTTACTCGTTACTCTAACAGCACTATCATTAAGACAAGTCTCACTAGCAGGATTTCATATTCAAGAGGAGGCTGGTACTGTTAACAACACCCAAGACAAATAACAACATATATAAAAAAACAACCCATTACTTACAAAGGGTGGCCTGGTCCCCAGTAGACACCTATTCCGGCACGTGCCCTGTTACGTCCGTTACCCGAGCAGCAACCATCTGTGTAAACGACTGCAAAGTCACCTGCAGGAGAAGTCCCAAAAGCAAAAGTTCAAGCAGTCCTTCAAGGACACAGGCTTTTCAAGCAGAAAGAAACGTCTGCTAGCAGATCAATGCCCAAGCTCCCTGAACAGCCCTTCAAAATGTTCTCTACAGAAACTACCCATATAAATTAGGAATGCAGAACAGCAGAAGTCCCACTGCAGCTTCACACCCTCACTGCTCCCAAATCAGTCAGCCTCCCGAAGCATCTTTGCACCAAGTTCCAAATTCTCTCTACAGTTCTTGTCTTCTTCAGTCAACATTAAAACTTGCCAGCTAGGTCTGTATTTAAATCAAGCCTGTAATCTAGATGCATGTAAAAAACAACAACTGTCACGACCAGATAAAGCTGTATGCTGATATCAGTTAAAGCCAATTTATATTACTTTGAAAACACAACCTGAAATAATATACTGTGGCTCAGATTACCATTTAAAAAGAAAAAACAACAATGTTGCACTGGGCCTGCTGGGTATTACACTATGGCAGCTGGGTGCTGCCACAGAAAAACCTCCCTAAAAGCTTCCTAATAGTTACACTGCTGCTTACGAAAGAACACAAACAGCTCAAACTAATTACAAGAAGAATGAAAGACCTTACCCATATATGAAAATTTATCTCCACTGACTGTTGGTGCCAAGTGCACTTCATCATGCTTTGCACGTTTTGCGGTATGTTCTTCATTCGCAGACTGTTCATATGGCCTTTTGCACGTACTGCAACACAAGAGGTCTTCTTTTGGTTCCTCTCTCTGGCTAGCATTTTCCTGTGTTACAGCTGAAGGACCATGGGCATCTTCAATTAAAAAAAAAAAAAAGGAAAAAAATAGAAGAAAAAACCCACCTACATACGCAGGATGAAGTTTTATTCAAAACAACTCAAAGCAGCAATTTTCTTTACACCTAGTGACAATGCCAGTTTATTAAACTGACGCTTCACCCTCAAAAGATAGGGAAAAAATATAATCATATATGCCAGTCATTCTTAGTTCCAGCTCAAAGTGAAGTTGAGTCACACATAACAGCCTTTAAACAAAAACAGACCTGGCACAAGCAAACCCATACCGAATAACAGAACAGCTCGCGTTGGAATCGTAGAATCACAGTCATAAAATGGCCTGGGTTGGAAGAGACCTCAAGGATCATCTAGTTCCAACCCCCTGCCATAGGCAGGGATGCCACCCACTAAATCAGGTTGCTCAGGGCCTCATCTAACCTGGCCCCGAACACCTCCAGGGATGGGGCACCCACAGCTTCTCTGGGCAACCTACTCCAGTGTCTCATCACCCTCTGAGTGAAGAATTTCCTAACCTCTAATCTATATCTCCCCTCTTTTGGTTTAAAACCATTCCCCCCTATTCTATCATTACCTACCCAAGTAACAACAAGTCCTTCTCCAATCTTTTTATAAGACCCCTCGAAGTATTGAAAGGCTGTGATGAGGTCACCCCAGAGTCTTTTTTTCTGTAGGCTGAACATCCCCAGCTCTCTCAGCCTTTCTTCATAGCAGAGGTGCTCCAGCCCTCTGATCATCTTTGTGGCCCTTCTCTAGACCTGCTCTAACAGCCCCACATCCTTCTTGTGCTGGGGGCCCCAGATCTGGATGCAACATTCCAAGTGGGGCCTCACCATGGCCGAGTAGTGGGGGACAGTCCCCTCCCTCGACCTGTTGGCCATGCCTCTGTTGATGCAGCCCAGGATGCAGTTGGCCTTCTGGGCTGCAAGCACGCACTGCTGGCTCATGTCAAGCTTTTCATCCAACAGAACCCCCAAGTCCTTCCCTGGAAGGGGCCTTAAAGACCCTCTAACCCCAACCAACATCTATAACCTATTTACGGGAATATTTACTCCTATTTACGGCCGCACCGCCTGCATCCTCGCAGGGAGCTAGGCGAGGGGAGGCGACCTACCTGCCGGCCCGGGCTGCTGCTGCTGCTGCTCCCCGGGGGTGCCGCCGTTCACGAAGGCCCAGGCTTCCCTCTCGGTGGCGAACTTCTTGAAGCTGGCGGCGGCGAACCTGTTGACCTGCTGCTGGCACTCCGCCCTGCAACACAGCGCCCGGCGGCTCCGTCAGGTCAGCTCAGCTCAGCTCAGCCCGGCCCGGCCCGGCCCGGCCCCGCGGCTCCCGGCCCTGCCCCGGCGGCGGGGCCTTACCAGGTGCGGTAGACGCCGGTCCGCCGGCCCCTGCGCACCGCGTAGAACATGGCGCTGCCCTTGGAGACCAAGCAGGAGCGGCTGAGCAGCGCGACCAGCCACCGCAACATGGCGCCGCCCCGCCGCCATCCGCCCGCCCCGCGGCCCGCGCCCCGCCGCACCCCCCCCAGCCGCCGCCGCCGCCACCGCCCCGCGCTGCGCATGCGCCACGGCCGGAGAGGAGCCGCGCACAGCGAGTCGCTACGGGCCGCCAGGGGGGTCAGGCTGAGCGGAGGGCGGGAGAAGGGGAGGGAAACGGCTGGCGTTTAAAAATAAAAGAAAACGTGTGGTTTGCTCACGTGGTTCTGTCATGTTTTCCGTGTTCTTTTCACCGTGACTGAAATAAACTTGCTTTTATTTAGTTATTTGTTTATTTTTATTATTTTGGGGGACTAAAAGTGTGTGTGTGGGGGTTGCGTTTCTTTTTTTTTTCTTTTTTTTCTTTTTTTTCCCCTTTTTTTCTTGGGGGGGCTAAAAGTATTTTATTTTATTTTATTTTATTTCATTTTATTTCATTTTATCTTATTTCATTTTATCTTATTTCATTTTATTTCATTTTATTTTATCTTATTTCATTTTATTTTATTTATTTTCGTGTCAAATGAGTTTTATGGAATAACGCGGTTCCAGCAACGGAGACATTTTAAGGGAACTGAAAGTAGGGTTAAGGAAAGCCCTACACGTCAAAACATTTCCTATTGAAAATCACAAGAACTGTGTTTTCAAAGCCGACTAAACCAACCATCAGCTCCTGCCCATGGGGAGCCATGTGGAAGTTTACAAAACCTGCTCATTAGGAAAGCCCAGGCACACGTGTTTCTCTCATGAAGCCGTAATCCCAGTCCAGAAACTTCCCAACCTATTAAACCCACGGGAGGAAGCGCCCAGCAGAGCCCAGGTAGCACCCATAAGGCCGGAGAGATGAGCTGACAAGGATCTCATGAAGTTGGACAAGAACTGCCCAGTCTTGCCTCTGGGGAAGGACAACCCCAGGCACCCCCAGGACATGCTGGGGCCCACCCAGCCGGGAAGCAGCTCTGCATTACAGGACCTGGGGGGCCCTGGTATGCACCAAGTTGACCAAGAGCCAGCAATGGGCCCTTGCTGCCAAGAAAGCTAATGATATTCTTGCCTGCATTAGGCACGGTTTCACCAGCAGGTCAAAGGAGGTGATCCTTCCCTTCTACTCAACATTGGTGTGGCTGCACCTGGAGTGTCGTGTCTGGTTTTGGGCCTCCCAGTAGGTAGGGATATGCTGGAAAGAGTCCAGCAGAGGGCCACCAAAATGATTGAGAGACTGGGGCACCTCTCCTACGAAGGAGGGCTGACAGAGCTGCAACTATTCAGCCTGGAGAACAGGAGGCTCAGGAGGAATCTCATCAATGTCTATAAATGCCAGAAGGGAGGGTGCAAAGAAGATGAAGCCAGGCTCTTTTCAGTGGTGCCCAGTGCCAGGACAAGAGGCAATGGGCACAAACTGGAACACAAGGGGTTCCACCTGAACATCAGGAAGCACTTCTTTTCTGTGTGGGTGCCAGAGCACTGGCACAGGCTGCCCAGGGGGGCTGTGCAATCTCCTCCTTGGAGATCTTCAAAAGCCTCCTGGACATGGCCCTGGGCAACCTGCTCTGGGTGGTCCTACTTGAGCAGGGGCTTGGACCAGATGCCTCCAGAGGTCCCTTCCAACCTTCTGTGATCCTCTGATAACTCAAGCATCTTCCATTTATGGTGGGAAGCGGTATTTGCAGTGTTTAAAATGATTTTTATTGTGTGGTTTGGGAGAACCCCACAATCGTTCTGCCTGCTTCAATTTTTGTATTAGACCTTTCCTCCAAAAATAAGAGTTTTTGCTCTCCCTGTAAATAAAACTTGGTGCAGTCATGTGAAGGATCAGATCCTCAGCTACTAAAAGACAGTGAAATCTCACTGGTGTCTTCAGTTAAAGCTCTTCTTTGCCCACCTAATTAATGATCTTGTTCCTGTGATGAGCTCCAGTGGACTCCTGGTCTTTAACAAGTCATTAAAATGAATTGAGCAGCACCCAGGAATGAGCATACCATCAAACTGTTGCACAATCTCAGTTTATCCTTCTCATCCTGAAAAGCATTTGAAGAAGGAATGAAAAATATGAAAAGTACAAAAAGATGGTGCAAACTTCCACATATTTAGTACTTTAAAAGCCATAGACCTGAAGGTCATTAAACTGTTTCCCAGACTCAACTGCTTTGAAAATCCCACATCTCTCAGCATGGAACAGATATCCCATCCTATCTCCAGATCCATGACCTCTTGTGCCGGCTAGCTTGATTTGAAATGTGATAGCTAACTGCATGCAGGGTATATGGTGTCACGGAGGAAGAGAGAAGCTGTGGCTGGGCGCATCCCCTTCATTGGGGTCCTTGAGAAGGGGAGCCTTCCATGGCTGCCCAGCTCCACATACCACACCGAGCTCAGCCACAACCTGCTGTCTCATGTCCTCGTGTCAAGCAGTATCATGTACTGGGAGAAGATCTTATGCATCTTTTGACAGACCTTGGTGGAATACAAAAAGAATTTGGTCAGAGTGGTATCAGAATACATTTATGGCATTTTTTCTTGCATCTTCCAAGATATTCACAAGACTTAATGTTATTCTTATGTACAGAATGCCTACTTCTGTTTTTCTCAGAACAAGATTATTTCCTTGAATTATCTCTGTAAAGGTTTGCACTGAGACTGTTAGGCTTTTTACTATTTCTTTTTGTGATATTTTTATTTGGTTTGCTTTTCTTTTAATTATGCCTTTTTATAGCAGATGGGTTTCTTATTCCTTACAGGTTTACACATTTGTATAACTTGTCTTATAATGAAAGAGCAACCATCAATAAGTGACAGGGAAAGAAAAGACCTTCTACTGCACTCATTAAATCTTGGGTTGAACAGACAGATTCATACATCCAATTTACAGGCAAGGACTGAACATTAGATGTTCTGCTATCATGACCAACATGCAGAATTCAGTTTCAAACAAACAAGCAAACAAACAAACAAAAAGACTTTGAAGTCGACTGAGTACCATGTACATTGCCTTCATTGCTTTTTCTCCCAGTTGGTAAAACTGAGGCTACATATGATCAGCCAGCCCTACCCTTACTGCTGCATATCTGTTGCTGATTTCTCATTGCTGTTGTGTTGTAGCAGTAAGACAGACGGATCTCTTTCCTCTTGTGGCAGCTGGCATTTTTACTATCGTGCCTATCACTAGATAAGTGAACCAAAACTTGTTTGATTTATTCATTTATTAACATATTTTCTTGGCAGTCATTTCTGTATTTGTAACTGACAGTCTGCAGAAAAAAAATAGTACTTAATATATGTATACAAAAATACACTCATCACTTAAGTATGAGCGTGTCTGTAAGATGCTTTTATTTAAACTCACTGTAAATGTTAGTGTGGCTTGTCCCACATTAATGCACATAATGTATACATTTGCTAAACGTTTTAATCTTCTTTGATAAATATTTTAACTTGAAACATGTTTGAATTGAAATGTGGTTCACTTCAGAAGCTTTTAAAGCAAAATTTGATGAGACCTTAATGAAGGAAGCATCTTCTATTTTAAACTAAGCTTTTAGATAGGTAGGTCACTAAGTAGTCACTTTATCTAGGATACCCTACAAGTGTAAGTTATATCAGCATCTGATTATGTTGATTAAAAATATAATGAGAAGAAAAGGAGGTATTGCTTTTCCTGCTTTTCTGAACCGAGATCTTGCAGAACAAAAAACCTGTCCAGGCTTCCATGTAAAGCTATGTGTCAAAGAAGCTGCAAAGCTGCTTCATCCCCTAGCATCGCAATCTTTAGTGGACCCTTAGAGGAACAGTCTACCAATGTGCATTGACAATTTGGCATGGTTATACAAGCCTCTTCCAGAGAAGTGAGCTGGTAACATACTCAGTTTTGCTTCTGATTTTAGAGTTCTGACCAGTTTTGCCTTTTGTTTCTTCCAGTTAATATATTAAATCATTTTACTGATAGCATCACAAGACCTTGTCCTGTTGCTTTCGGGGTCCTTCTGTAACACTGCTAATTCATTCTTTCCACTTCTTTGCCTGGTCCATTCTGAGTCTGCCTGACATACGGAGCTCATTAATTAGTGGGTGTCAGAAAGGAAACATCTATTTGCACATTGTTCTCTCAATTCTCACATCGGTCTATTCAGTAGCACTACTATCATGGGGATGGGAAGTCTTAGAAAGTCACATTGCTTTTGTATTTCTCCATTAACACTCTGAACAGTGCAATTTTGATCCATCTGCACATCATCTAGTCTTTCTACCTCTTGTAAAAGATTTCTCAGTATAAACTGAATGCAGAATACTGGAATGCTGAGATGATTACTTTTCTTTTTTCGTTTTTTTTTACTCCTCAGTCAGATCCTCATCATTGCTGTTTAGATAATTTCATATCTCTATAAATACTAATCCTGAATGTCAATACGAGTTGGGCAGTTTTTCCTATTCTGTGAATTCGTGCAAGGAAAAAAGAGTGACTCAGGAGAAAAATGGCAGCTGAACAGTTTGATTTTCTGACTGTCAGAAATTTAGCAAAAAGCCTCTAAATGTTAGAAAATAGGAAAAGCTACCTTCTGCAGATGGTTTGGCTGATTAGCATTGGTTTGTGTGTGTGTGTGTGTATGTTCTTGGCAGTGTTTTGTTTATAGCAAGAGCCTATCACTCCACTGCTGGATTTTTTATTTTATTTTATTTTATTTTATTTTATTTTATTTTATTTTATTTTATTTTATTTTATTTATTTTATTTTATTTTATTTATTTTTTTATTTATTTTATTTTATTTTATTTTATTTTATTTTATAACAGACTATATAGTGCTAGTGAATGTGGTATTACATGTTAAAATTGGCTGCTCTTAGGGTTATTCAGGGAATCTAAGTACTGAGCCAGTGCTCTGAACCACACTAGCCTCTCTGAGCAGTGTGTGCAAGAGCTGCACACATACCTCAGAATGGGACTTGCCCTTTAGCAGGGAATCTGTCATGCCTTGGGGTACCCAGGTCCATAATGCAAGGTTTTAGCTCCATTTTAGATGCACAGCCATGTGCATTCACCTGAATCAACATACAAGTCAAAACTGGAGTGGAATAATTATTCCTTAAAGAACTAAGAGGTATCTCTAGATCAGCTCCCCTTGTCCCTGTGGGTGACTTCAACTTGCCAGATGTTAACTGGGAATGCAACACAGCTGAAACAAACAAGTCTTCAGGCTGCTCAGAGAACTAGTTAGTAAGGTCCCCCGGGAAACTGCCTTTGAAGGTGTTGGGGTCCACCAGTGAATTCAAGCAGACAGGGCAGAAGATTGGCTTGGCTGAGCAGGGATCTGAGCAGCTCTAGAAAGAGCGTAGGCAGAAAGTGTATGGCCAGTGGAAGCTAGGTTGGGTGACGTGGGAGTACTACCGAGATGTTGTTTGCCATTTTAGGGAGAAAATTTGTGCAGCCAAAGGTCAATTAGAGTTGAAGTTGGATGGTACTGTGAGGGACAACAAAAAGGGCTTTTAAAAACATTTTAACAGCAAAAGGAAGACCAGAGAAAACATTGGTTCATTACTTGATGAGGATGGTGACTTCATAAATAGGGACATAGAAAAAGCAAAGACGTTTAATGCCTTCTGCACCTCTCCCTTCAACATTGATGGTGAGCTCTGGGACGCCAGGTGCCCGGAGCTGGAGGACTGTGATAGTGGTAATGATAAACTCCCAGCCAACCCTGAACTTGTGTGGGATTTGCCTCTGAAGCTGGCTGCATTTAAGTCTATGGGGCCTGATGGGACTCATGTCAGGGTACTCAGAGTGCTGGCTGATGTCATCAGGAGACCTCTCTCAATTATTTTTCAACAGTCTTGGGAATCTGGAGAGGTTGCACTTGACTGGAAGCTGGCAAATGTGGTTCCAATTTTCAAGAAGGGCAAGAAAGAAGACCCTGGTAATTACAGGCCTGTCAGTCTCACTTCAGTGCCTGGTGAAATTATGGAGAAGATTATTCTGGGAGTTATTGAAAAACACCTGAAAACAACACAATCACTGGTCCCAGTCAATATGGGTTCATGAGAGGAAAGTTCTGCTTAACAAATTTAATTTTCTTTTATGACAAGGTCACCCATCTAGTTGACCAAGGGAAGCCAGTTGATGTAATCTTTTTGGATTTCAGAAAAGCTTTCAATACTTCTGGACAAAATGCCCAGCATACAGCTAGACAAATACATAATATTGACAGCTGACAGGTTGGGCTTAAAAGGTTATAGTAAACGGGGTTACATCAGGTTGACAGCCAGTTGCTAGTGGGGTTCCCCAGCACCCCATTTTTGTGCCAGTTCTCTTCAGTGTTTTCCTAAATGACTTAGACCCAGGTCTCAAGTGTATGCTAAGTAAGTTTGCAGATAACACTAAATTAGGAGGAACTGTTGACTACGTTGAGGGTAGGGAGGCCTTGCGCAAACTGCATGAAGTTTAACAGGAGCTATTGCCGGATTCTGAACCTGGCACAGGGCAACCCTGGCTGTATGTACAGACAGACTGGGGGACGAAAGGCTGGAGATCAGCACTGTGGAAATGAATCTGAGGGTTTCAGTCGACAGAAAGTTGAATATGAATCACCAGTGTGCCCTGGCAGCCAGGAAGGTCAACGTGTCCTGGGGTGCATCAAGCACAGCATTGCTACCTGGTTGAGGGAATGGATTGTCCTGCTCTGCTCTGTGCTGGTGAGGTCTCACCTGGAGTAATATGTGCAGTTTTGGAGGCACCACAATATCAGAAGAAAATAAAACTATTGGAGAGCATCCAAAGGAGGGCTATGAAGATGGTGAAGGGTCTAGAGGGCAAGACATAAGGAGCAGCTGAAGTCACTTGGATTGTTCAGTCCAGAGCAGAGCAGGCTGAGGGGAGGCCTCATGGCGGCCTGCAGCTCCCTCACGAGGGGAAAGGAGGGGCAGGCGCTGAGCTCTGCTCTCTGGGGACAGCGACAGGACCCGAGGGAACGGCATGGAGCTGGGACAGGGGAGGGTCAGGCTGGGTGTTAGGGAAAGGTTCTGCACCCAGAGGGTGGTCGGGCACTGGGACAGGCTCCCCAGGGCAGTGGTCACAGCACTGAGACTACTGGAGTTCAGGAAGCATTTGCACAGCATCCTCAGACATAGGGTCTGACTCTTGGGTGGTCCTGTGTGGAGCCAGGAGTTGGACTTGATGATCCTAGTGGATACCTTCTGACTCAGGATATTCTATTCTATTTTAGCAGCTTGCAACTGAATTGTTAATAGTGCTGCCTTTGTTATAACACCATATATAACAAAAAGTGCTTCCAGTTATGAGAAAGTATGTGGAGCCCAGGACTCATATTTTGAGTTAGCACCTGAACGTAGCAGACGACGCATGAATTATTTCTGTTCTAATGACTACTTGGTAACTCCCTGCCACAGGGCCTCTGGGTTCTGCAAGGACATCCTCCCTGGGCCGAGGAGGGGGCTGAACATCAGGGGTGAACTCGATCTATTAAATTGGATGCGGAGAGATGAAATTGTATTAAAGAAAGATCATCTGCTATCACGCTGTGTTTTTAAAGCTGGTGGCTTCTGCTACCAGTTTTTATATGGTATTTTGTGTGCGTGAGGGAGCTGCTACTGGTTTTTATATGGCATTTTATGTTGGTGAGGGAGTGCCAGAAGAGGTGGCAGCACATTTTGCCGACGGTTTTGGTGTTCACTGGCCGCTGTGCCAGGCTACCCAGGCCCAGACCCCATTTTTACAGAAATTTACAGAAAATTTACAGAAAATTGCATTTACAGAAAACGTGTTTCATCACCAGAGGCTACACCCCTGAGGGGAGCAGGGCAGTGAGGCTGCCTCACGCCCCCCAGACCCAAGGGGAAGTGGGCTGAAGTGGGGTGCACATGATGGGGATAAGGCAGGGTGGAAGGGGGGGCTCTTCCTAAAAAAGGAAAAAAAAAAAGAAAGAAAAGGAAAAAGAAAAAAGGAAAAAGAAAAAAGGAAAAAGAAAAAAGGAAAAAGAAAAAAGGAAAAAGAAAAAAGGAAAAAGAAAAAAGGAAAAAGAAAAAAGGAAAAAGAAAAAAGGAAAAAGAAAAAAGGAAAAAGAAAAAAGGAAAAAGAAAAAAGGAAAAAGAAAAAAGGAAAAAGAAAAAAGGAAAAAGAAAAAAGGAAAAAGAAAAAAGGAAAAAGAAAAAAGGAAAAAGAAAAAAGGAAAAAGAAAAAAGGAAAAAGAAAAAAGGAAAAAGAAAAAAGGAAAAAGAAAAAAGGAAAAAGAAAAAAGGAAAAAGAAAAAAGGAAAAAGAAAAAAGGAAAAAGAAAAAAGGAAAAAGAAAAAAGGAAAAAGAAAAAAGGAAAAAGAAAAAAGGAAAAAGAAAAAAGGAAAAAGAAAAAAGGAAAAAGAAAAAAGGAAAAAGAAAAAAGGAAAAAGAAAAAAGGAAAAAGAAAAAAGGAAAAAGAAAAAAGGAAAAAGAAAAAAGGAAAAAGAAAAAAGGAAAAAGAAAAAGGAAAAAGAAAAAAGGAAAAAGAAAAAAGGAAAAAGAAAAAAGGAAAAAGAAAAAAGGAAAAAGAAAAAAGGAAAAAGAAAAAAGGAAAAAGAAAAAAGGAAAAAGAAAAAAGGAAAAAGAAAAAAGGAAAAAGAAAAAAGGAAAAAGAAAAAAGGAAAAAGAAAAAAGGAAAAAGAAAAAAGGAAAAAGAAAAAAGGAAAAAGAAAAAAAGGAAAAAGAAAAAAAGGAAAAAGAAAAAAGGAAAAAGAAAAAAGGAAAAAGAAAAAAGGAAAAAGAAAAAAAGGAAAAAGAAAAAAAGGAAAAAGAAAAAAAGGAAAAAGAAAAAAAGGAAAAAGAAAAAAAGGAAAAAGAAAAAAAGGAAAAAGAAAAAAAGGAAAAAGAAAAAAAGGAAAAAGAAAAAAAGGAAAAAGAAAAAAAGGAAAAAGAAAAAAAGGAAAAAGAAAAAAAGGAAAAAGAAAAAAAGGAAAAAGAAAGCCTGTGAGGGAATGGGGAGGACACCACACTCCCCGCAAGCAGAGGCGATGGCTGCGCCCGCCGCCCACATTGCGCATGCGCGCCGCCGCCACCGCCGCTCCCCCCTCCCTCCGCTCTTTGCCCCGGCCCGCTCCCCGCGTCCCCGCCGCTGTCTCTGCCGTCATCCACGCGCGCCGTGCCAGCACTCCGCGAGCCCTCTGCGGCGTCACCCGGGCGGAAACCCTCCGCTCTCTCCTGCGCGCGCGGCGGCTTCCCTCTGCCCTTCTTCCGGCTTCGGCTTCACCATAGGGCGGGGTGGGCGGGGCGGAGCGGTCGGAGGGGGCCGCGATTTGCGCTGCTCTCGCGAGAGCTCTCCCTCTTCCTAGGCCGGCGCTGAGCGAGGTGGGTGCCCGGGCCCCGCTCGAGCCTGGCCGCCGCCGCCATTTCGCCCTCTGCAGCCGCGATATGGCGCTGGGGGCCGAGCCGGCCGCCCCGCGGGCCCGCTGGGGCCGGGATACCCCCGATTGGCGCCCACCCGGGGCCCGATGGGCGCGGGGAGCCCGGAGTTGTGGGGAGGGAGTCGCCCGAGGTTGTCCTCCTTCTCTTCCTTCTCCTCCCCCTCGTTCCCCGGGTGTGCTCTGAGGGAAGGCCGCCGGGCCGCGAGGAGGGGGCCGGGGCCGAGCACGGAGCTCCGGGGTCATGTACGGAGCCCTGGGGGCCGTGAGGGGCGCACTGCCTGGCCGCACGTGGGGCTCCCGCCGCTCCTGGGCCACGGTAACCACCAGGGTGTAAGCGGAGGCCTCGCTCCTCAGCCCCCCCAGCCGCTCCTCGCCTTGCCGCGGTCGGCTTCTCTTGCGGCGGGGGTCGTGTGGATGTGAGGTGCTCCTCGGTTTCGTTTCGGAGCGTGCGGCCGAACGGCCAAAATCTGCTGTAACGCTGTGCTTGTTGCAGAAGGCGTGTTGCCGGTGGCGACTGAGATGTTGTTTTGCATTGCAGAAAGGCCATGTTCAGCTCTAGCGCAAAGATTGTGAAGCCTAATGGCGAGAAGCCAGATGAATTTGAGTCGGGTATATCCCAGGTACGTGTGTTTTCCTTCTGCTGTTTGCTAACCAAGTACAAGTTGTGGAGGCAGTGTTGTGACAGCTGTCTAGAGTGTAAACTTTGAGGCTGATGCTGCCTAAATGTATTTCTCTTCCCTGATTTTCTGTAGAAACTATGCTAGTCAGCCTGTGTTCCCCACCAGTTGAATTTGTTGTATCTGTCAGTGTGACTTACAGGAAGCGAAACCTTTGCTTAAAAGTTACTTGTAGCTCATTTCTGCCACTGGACAGATTCTGTTCTCAAGGTTTTTTGTTTGTTTATTTTTCTTTATGACTTGAACCCCATATAATGGATTTTTCTGAAACTTTTTCTCTAGGCTCTCCTGGAGTTGGAAATGAACTCTGACTTAAAGGCTCAGCTGCGGGAGTTGAACATCACGGCAGCTAAGGTAGGCCAGATGTTCTCCATGAAGAGATCTCCATGAGGAGTTGCTTGGTAGCTTGCTCTGTGTGTTGTTAATATTTGCAAACGTTAACGTACCTGTTGAATGGTGTCTTTAGTTGTATGTAGCTTGTGATGGCTTTCTGTATGCTGTTGTGGTTTATCTTCTGGTACTGGCTGTTAACGCATGTGATTTTGTAGTAGCTTCTCTTTTAGGCATTGGTCTGAAAAGTCATTGTAAAAACTCAAATGTCAGTTTGGTGCTTTAAGTAAGTGTGTTAATAGTAAATTCTGCGTTCTGTCTCTGCAAACTGGACTTGAGATCTGAATGTTTTTGTGTTTATCACTAATGCAGATGTTATAAAGTCTTTGTCAGGAACATAAACTGTAATACTCTTTGTAAAGTTAGTTTGTTACAAATACTGTTTTAGGCAACCAGTGATAGATGAGAGGTGGATCAATATAATAGGCTGGCTTGATTGTGTAGGTTAGCTTTCTTTTTTTTTTTCTTTAAGTCTTAGTTTAAAGAGGCAACTGAATTCTTACAGCAAGAAGAAAATTGCTATTAGAATTTGTCAGACCAGGGGACTGGGTTGAACTTTGACGCTGATTGCTGTAGCCAGAGACCTAGACAGGCTGATTTTTGGTTCTTTCCCAAGCCCAGTGACATGCACACATGCACAAAGGCACAGCTGATTAGAGCTGAGTTAAAGAATGTGGGAATGCAGAAGTCAGCTTGGTATATGTGTTAACTTTACGGGAGCTCAGGGCCCTACAGAAAAACTGGTTTGCTTCTGAAGTACATCAGTATGTACCTTCTGCAATGAGGTATCTTAAAGTCTGTTATTTACTCAGTTTAACTACTTAGTCTTATGGAGAAACATTTTGTGCATCTTAGTTAGCTCATGTGGGAACACAGCTGGTGACAAACAATTATGTTGGAGAATGAGCGTGTCCCTGTTTCGATTCAGGGGAGAAGTGCCTTGTAAGCTGCTGCAGCTTAGGTTTTGAACAACTGGGAGAAAATATTCTGTGTTGGTGTGATGTAAACCTGACTTTTGGAGGTGAAAGAATTTTGAGTAGTAATGCAGGCCTTGGAAAATAGTGGACAGAATATCACTGCCATGAAGTAGCTACTCAAAAAGAAGAGTTATTACTGTAATCTTTGTTTAGAATCTGTTAGAGGCAAATAATTCTTGAAACTTTGTGTCAGGATGTTAGTAACATCTCAGGTGTGATGGTAAGATTCAGGGAGCTAGAATCTTTGCTGAAACAATGAACTTTGCAGCACTCATTTACAGCATAAATGCTCTGACAGGTTTTTCTGTTTAATCCTCGTGCTTAAATGCATGAAAGCATTTCATGCTCTTGTTTTACAAAGTTGTAAGCAAGGCTACCAAATGTCTGTGTTCAGAGGGTTCATGATCAAACTGACCATTGCTTCTCAACCCCTAGGTAACGTTTTATTTCTGTTTCAGGAAATAGAAGTGGGTGGTGGCAGAAAAGCCATCATTATCTTCGTACCTGTTCCTCAGCTGAAATCTTTCCAGAAGATTCAGGTGCGGCTAGTTCGTGAGCTGGAGAAGAAATTCAGTGGAAAGCATGTGGTGTTCATTGCTCAGGTAAAACACTTTTAGAATAACAAAAAATTTAGTTTGAAGCCATCCTTGGAGGTCATTTAGTCCACCCTCATGCGTGAAGCAGGACTATTACAAACATTAGATCAGGTCAGCCATGGTTTTGTCTAGCTGAGTCTTTGAAACAGTCAAGGATCAAGATTCCACAACCTCCCTGGATAACCTGTTCCAGCGTTCCGCTGCCCTGCTTGTCTTGTCCATTCAAGGTAACAGTGATACAATGCGTGTTTTTGTACCAGTAGAAAATGCAGCGAATGTCCTTCTGTGGATGTAAACTAAAATGATTTCAGCTAGGAGCCAAGGCTATGTGAACTTGGTGGTGAGATGGGAAGGTTTTTTTGGAGGAGGATGTAACTCCTGTTCCGGTCTCCTTCTCCTTCAGAAGTTTGAGAAGCAAAGCTTGAAAGTAAAAGACAGCAAATATTAAGAGTAGCCATAGTGCTGAGATTATGTAAATGCACTTACCATTCAAGTTAATGGAAGAGGAAAGGAAGACCTAAATCAAGTGACTTAACCACAGTTCTGAGTTTATAGAAGGAGGTGAACAACAAAAAGGTGATGGATGGCTCTGTGGGCAGTACTAAGGGGGAAAACAAACTCTGGAGGTATGTCTACAGGGTGGACAACTAGTTGTTAGACTGCACCTCTTCAGCAAAAATTCTCTTTGAAATACTTTTAAGAGAGCCAGAGTACCTTACCCTGAGTCTTTGTGGACAAAAAAGCTTGTAATGAAGTACTTCTGGCTTGCTTATTCTCAGTGCTAGAGAATTCCCTGTCAGTATAGCAATCCATATCTTAAAAGGGAATATGTGCAGTTCTGCTGAAGGTGAAATGTTTTTAAATGTGATGCAAGCCAGTATGGATTATAGTGCCACCCTATGTGTACAGTTGTGGAGAAGCTCTGATGTGTTGGTTGAAAGTACTGCAGATGGCTACAGCTGCATGTAAAACTCAAGGTGTTAGAACATCTACATTTGCAGATATGGAAGTAGAAAATAAGCCTTAATCATCTAAGCTGTCATAAGTATCTGTAAATGCTGTTCTTGGAACAGAATACGTTAGGGGTTGATCAGGATTGAGTAGTAGATCTCGTAATTCAGAGCAGTGTTTCTGTCTCAGTTGTTACCTAGCTGTTTGTGGGATTGAGATAGCCTTTAGTTTGAAGCAGGGGAGTAAACTCAGTCCACTAGAAGCTGAGATCTCTCTTGCCCCAAATCCGTTTGGAATATTAATATGGTGTAATAAACTACCCTGGCTGTACATGTGGGGGGGTGTGACAGTAATGAAATATTCATTTTTCAGTGTACTGAAATAATTCTCATTGATAGAGGAGAAATAAAGCAATACTAGTATTTCAGCAAGTAGCTTTGGGCATGCTTAAGTCTCCATTTTTTGGTGTTTCATGTCTCTCATTCCTAAAAAATAAAAAAAATAAATAAATTATAGAGCATGTAGTTTAAGTTGGTTCTAAACACTACATACTATGAAATTACATTCCCTTGTTTTTTTCTCCATTAACAGAGGAGGATTCTGCCCAAGCCAACAAGAAAAAGCCGCACAAAAAACAAGCAGAAGCGTCCCAGGAGGTAAGCAAGTTACATTAATGCAGAATGACAGACCTTTGTAACTTGGAGGCTTACTGAAGTAACATTTAGTTGATTTTTTTTTTTTTGGAGAAGTCACTTAAATGATCGTATTGTTCCGTATGTTACTGCTTAACAGTGTTGAAGTACTGTTTGCCATTTGACTGCTAAAAGGTGCAGTAAATAGCCAGTCTTTGAGCAGTGTATTGTATTTTGGGGGGGAACTTTCGTCTGTATTTCCCATTAAAGCTGTAGCCAGTCTGTAGCCAGCAATAGTGACTTAAGAACAGTGACCAGAATAGTGGTTTAAGTGACCTTCCCAGCTGTCTCCATTTTCCACAATGTGCTGACAAGATTTTTTTTGAAACCGTGGGGAGAGTCTCATTACATGATAGATGTGGAAAAGACAGGGCTGTGATACTGAAGGGATGCAATGAGGGAGAGAGTGGTTGAGGTGGGACGTAAGTGCAAGTAGTTCTGCAGAGTGTGATTTTAACAGCAGTAATGTAGTCCTTTGTGTTAAATGGCATTCCTGCTTCTTGAGTGTCTTTAAGATGATGCTAGATACAGGATGCTACTGTGTTAGAGCCTCTTTTATGCTGTTCTCTATCTTAGTGTGTCATAATGTAGCTCCTTTCTTGAAAGTTTGTCCTCTTCATGATACATAGCCTGGTCCTTCTTGCAGTCCCTGTACTAGTGTCCTACCTAAATTGTCTCTTGAGATTTTCAGGCATGGATTTTTAAGTTGCAATTTTGTAGTACTTACCTACCTGCAGTCCTGCCAGACTTCGGGTCTGTTACATTATAGCTAGTGTTGCAGGCTGGCAGGAGGAGTTGGATCTGTGAACCTGGTCAGCGCACTGCTGTGTTCAGCAGGAGGGAAAGAGAGTGTGCAGGACTGTCCCTTTCACAGCCTGACACTACGTCAGACTAGTAGGGTTGTAAAATTGACATGTGTATTGCAGAGCGTAGAAACATGGTGGGTGTTGGTCTGTCTTCACGATCTCAATTTATGGAAGTTTGAAATGCAGTTACAGAAACATTTCTTTGTTATTGAAATGCCTTGAAACTGCAGATCGGGAAGTGGGGAATCTTACTAGCCATCTAGACTCATACACAAAGTAACCTGGCTTTTTCTGATTATTGTCTGTCTTTGACAGTTCAAGAGCAAGTTCAAGAACACAAGTGTAGTCCATGTTTTCTAAGCAGAGGCTAAACTTACCAGCTAGACTTTTCCTGTAATACACCCTAAACTGTTTGGGTTTAGGCAGATAAAGAAACCAGTGTTTTCAAAACTGGCTATCCTATAAGCATGTTGTATTATATGTAGTTCGTATTCTTGCCTACTTTCTCCTTCAGTGAATGTCTGGCAAAATTGCAGATGGGACAACTTAGTTCCAATGTAAAACTTCCTTAAATGTGTAGAAACAGTGTTTCGGGATTGTTGGGGCAAAGCAACATATGATCTAATAGGTAAAAACCTGGCTACTGAATTTTTTTTTTTAATTTTTTGTCGTGCACTCTAAACTTGTGCATGCAGTGTAGAACTTAGCTTTTATTTCTCCATGATCTGTGAAAGAGTATGAAATAGTCACCATGCACAAAAAGATCAAAACAGAAAAAAAAATATACCACTGAAGTTTTAAGCAAAAATGCTAGGGAAAAGCCTTGGCAGACATGACTAGGGCAATAGGGAATTTTAGGGAAGCAGACTTGGCAGACTAGGGAATTTGGCAGACTAGGGAATTTGGCAGACTAGGGAATTTGGCAGACTGAGGATGTGTTTTAATGATTCGAATGTGGCATTTCAGCCGTACGCTTACTGCAGTGCACGATGCCATTCTTGAAGATCTGGTCTTCCCGAGTGAAATTGTGGGCAAGAGAATCCGCGTAAAACTGGACGGCAGCAGACTTATAAAAGTCCATTTGGACAAAGCACAACAGAATAATGTTGAACACAAGGTAAACAAATTTACATTATTCAGAATGGGGTGGCATTCTGACATTGCTGCATTACTTACAAAACTTCTCAGCTAAAGACTTCTGGCTAAAGCTTTTCTGGCTTGTGACAATGGAGAAGCTCCTGGTGGTTTTGGAATGAGATGCTAAAGATGAGGCAAAGGAATTTTGAACTAAAGCTGTAGTTCAACTTGTCAGAACCTCCTTCCTGACTCTAAAGTAGTTATATTGGTTTCTTCATGGGAAGAGGGGGAGGGGTTATTTGTTTTTAGCACAGAGCACTTAGTTTTGAACTTCAGGCTGTACCAAGCACATCTGCTTAAGTCCTTGATCACTTTTTTTTTGTGGGGACACATTTAGGAAAACATAGATGCAAGGGTCTCCTCTGCTTGCAAATGAAGGGAGGTTGTAAATATTTTCTGTAAAACACTTGTTTTCTATGTAAATGCTCACTTACCTTATTCTGGAAGAAAAGAATCAGCCTCAGAGTTGGTTTCATATGAAGATACAGTGGGAAACAGTATAATACCTAAACTGTGTTAACATTGATTTTATTTTTCTGTACAGTATATATAAACAAGATTGTCTGTCTTCACAGGTGGAAACATTTTCTGGTGTCTACAAGAAGCTCACAGGCAAAGATGTGGTGTTTGAGTTTCCAGAATTCCAGCTGTAAAGCGCAAAAGATGGCTGAATAAAACAATTGTTCATATAACAGAGTAATTTCATTTAAATTTGCAATTCCGTAAAGCTAGGTGGGAATTAACTGGTTCATGAGACTTCTCTACTTTCTGTATGAGTGGCATTTCAGTATCAAAGTACTTAGCCACCAGCATTTTCCGGTCAAAACATGACTCTGGACAGAAGAGTCTGGAGTCTGCAAAAAGAATCGGCCTAGAAAAATAAAATGAAACATGTCGAGACTCCTAGAGAGAAAGTGGGGAATTGCACAGAGCAGTGGGACTCCTGAGTTTTTTGTGCTAAGATGCTCAGTTGGAGACCCACACGTTCCTGACACGAGAAGAATTCTACATAGCAGGTGTTGTGACCTCTGAAACATGGAGCAATGACATACCCAAAGAAGGGTTTTAATTCTGGGGGAAGTAGGTTTGGGAAGGCATGGGTTGAATCTGAGGTAACTGTCTTTGCTCTCTGAGTGGTAGAACATTATGAGCTCTTACCTAAAAGCAGGTATTGCAGCTTCTCACCTTCAATAGAACGAAATGGGAAGACATTTTCATTTCTGCAAGATTGATTATCCTGCTGTACACAAACTACAGTTCTACAGTCATTGGTTTTACTTTTGGAAGTCATGGATTTTGTTTCCACCTATTAGCAGTTTATATATGTAAATTAATATTGGGGTAATCTGGGGTAGCCAGGCCATGACTAATAACCCACAGCAGGGATAGATATGCCAGGGTGAAAGAAGAACTGCTGGAATGGTATCTACGATCTATAGATGGTGTTTTATTGTAGTTCCCATACATCCGTGGCCATATGGGGCAGGCATAGCTGTATCATAGCAGCCAAAGGCTTTGAAAGCCCTACACTGAAAATCCGTACGTGTATCTAGAAATATTTTCAGCAAGTTGTAACTTTTTTCCAGCTCAGGGGGGAGTTTGACTCTTTGGACTTAGCAATTTATAATGTTCTGAGCAATTTATATGAATTTAGTACTTAACCTTGCTGAACAGACTATCCTATTACTTAGGAGGAAGTGGTTAATGCAATAAAAGGTGCCTAATTATGGAGACAGCCTAATAGATGGAGAGCTAAGTAGGTAACAACCCCATATACCAGGAGCTCGTAATAGCTTGTGTCTTTTTACCTGGGAGTAAATGGGAGACAAGTGCACTTATTGAGGGTCTTTGTACCTTTGCTTCCTTTTTCTCATTTATTGTGGGTTTGCTTGCTTCCCAGTTGATGCATCTCTTCTTGAACTGTGAAAAAACTAAAAGGTTAAAACAAGTTCTACATTGCTTTTGCATTGGAACAGTGAAGCTTTTTAAGTTGTGCCTGTTTAGTAGCAAAGGGCAGGTAGTAGTGGGCTGTTACTTTTGGCGCAGACAATGCAAAGAGAACAAAGAAAATACACATACCCTGTTGTAACTAATAGTTCATTTCCTGTTACTTGCGGACAAGGCTTGACTATGCACAGAAAAAACAAGCTGTGTCTTTGGAGAAATTTGTCTAAGACCTTTTCCTCTTGCATTTTCAAACTTCTGTCTCTGGCGTATAGCCCTGAATCCTGGCTGTGTGTGGGCAGAGTAATTCCCAAAGATCTTAACAACAGAAGGAGCGATAGAACTTGAGAATTCAGTCTCTCGCTGCTATAATGGGCATTATGCAGGTTGACGATGGCAGGGGTAAAAAATCTAGTCTCAAGTCAGACATGTTACTAATCTTTCTGCTATAACAGTCACAGATGGTAGCCTGTGCAAATAGATATTTGCTGTTGTGGGTTGGAAGAAGCAGTTAGGGGACTGTTTGGAGACTTACCAGATGTTAACTACATTTAATTAGAGGTTGGTGAGTCTACTGGGGCCAAGTAACATCTGCAAGTAGAGGTGATGCTCAGACAGCAGGCTTCAGTAGACAGTATTTCTTCTTTCATGGTGAAATATAACTCAGGTTTGATCTCTTAGTAACAAAAATGTCAGTAGCAGTTCCAGTTTTGACGCGCTGGGGATTTGAAGGGAATCAAGTAAACTGAATATGAAGGTGGCAAATGTTGCCAGGCATTGCCAGCTGGCTATACAATTTTTTTTCTTGGCTTTTGCTGTAAGCCCTTTGAACTAAATGAAATGCAAAAGCCCATGATGACTCTATAAGCAAGTTCTATGAAAGGGTAACACTTAAAACTATTTATGGTTCTTACAAAAACTAAGCTATGAGTAGAGGTGAGTTTGTGTAACGTAAAAATACCAGGCCATGTGCTCTGCAAAAGACTTCTGTCATAGTTTTACCTTTATGCACGGGCTCCCGTGCGTGTTAGTGTCAGTGATACAGTCACAAAACTCCCTCTCTCCCTTGACAAGCATGTCAAATGAATGCCTGCAATCTGGAAAGTCACTTGATGCCATCTGGTCAAGTACTAATGAGGCTGCTGGAATACTGGTGTCAAATGTTACCTTAACCTAAAGGAGCGCCCATATGAGATGATGCTCAACTTTCCCTATACCTTTCGTGCACTGTCACAGAGGAACTCTGAAAGCGTGATTCCTTGGGAGCTTGTGGTCTGTTTTTTGTGAGAAAGTGATGAGGCATTATTCTGTAGCAAGACCTGTGCAGCAATAGTACGTGGGTAGTGTCAATGTGGAGAGACAGATCACCTACTGAGCACAGAAAAATGGATTCTTGCCTGTCATGGCCCAGTCAAACAAAATGAGGAACAAGGGCGTTACGCTGTTAGGTGCTCTCGAGGCTTGCACCTGATACGAGAGCTTGCCATATGGCTTCCACGTAAGTCTTCTCACAAATGTCTTCAAATATTTTTGTCTGTGAGGAAAGCTGCTCCCCGCTGATTTCCACTAGGACTGGTTCATGGACGTGTTACAGGTCTGGTTTGACAAGTTGCTTGAAGTGCTTGACCTGTCTTGTACTAATGTGTTTAATTGGAGGCATGATTAGATCATGTCTGATAAGCCCCCCTTG
Source organism: Anser cygnoides (assembly GCF_040182565.1). Classification (NCBI taxonomy): domain Eukaryota; kingdom Metazoa; phylum Chordata; class Aves; order Anseriformes; family Anatidae; genus Anser; species Anser cygnoides. The sequence goes on from NC_089875.1 coordinate 103,936,467, forward strand.
ATTATAAATAGAAGCATTTGGCAAGTTTTAATAGAGTGATCCTTATATCAAGTAGTGTTAAAGGACACGCCATGGCTCCTCTGTTATGGACTGAAATAATCTGTTTCCTGTGCCTTCCCTTTTCCTAAGTTTAAGTAGGAAGCCTGAGTTTGCCTAGTCTAAAAGCCAGTGTGATGCCAAAAACAAACAAAAACAAACAAAAAAAAAACCCAAACCTTTAAAACTTAAACTGTTTTTCATCTTCTGTGGTATGGGCTTTGTAGGTCTCTACAGCTGTATCAGAATGGCAGACAAAATATCGATTATGGGAAGTCATGTGGTCCCAGAAAAAGAAGCCTTAAGGCTAGGCTAGGGGAGCATGAGTCTCTTTCCTCCATACAGGCTTGACTGCAGCATTGATCAGTGCAAACGGCTGACCCCTTTGTAAGCAGGTGGCTTTGGTGTGCTTATTGCCTGCCTTTAGAGCACACGTGTGGAAAAACCTGCGCTCGCTGAGAGCGAGAGAAAGAAGTGACACTGGAGCATTTCTTTGTACTAGTGCTCTGTTCCCTGCAGGAATTATGTGTAATTGATCTTCTTGTGATCAAGAGGAGAAAGTTTGTTGGATTTGTTACAGCTTGCAAGTTTAGGTATCTCCTCGTCTACCCCCAGGTTCCTTCTTGCCATTTCTCAGGAAAATAAACCTTATCAATGAGTTTCTGCTGTTAGATGTTGTTAAATAGTTAATAGCTACTGGGCAGCACCATGGTTTTCGTGATTTTGTGCTGATGTGTCTGATTCAGTTTTGATCTGCCCCTGGAACAGCAAAGATAGAAGTGGAGCCAGGCATTGAAGAGATTTTACCAAATTTAGAGATGAGAAATAACAGAAAAGGCAGTTCTCATTTCTTACTACTGCTGAAGTGAATGTTGCTCAGAAACTTTGTGCAAATAATGTTGGTGCAGCAACACTAAAGAAGTTGAAGGCTAGTTTTTTTACAGTGTAGTAAAAGTTAAAACTTGCATTGCTGTTTCCATGCTGAACTTTCCCACCACACATCTAATGTGTTGTACAGACAAGGTGCTAAGCATAGTTTCTTCTGTTGCTCTGTCCATCAGACTGAAGGGGTGGTGTCCACCCTATGGGGCTGCATTAATGGGATGAGGTACGTATGGGGATGTTCACGGGCCAGGCAGCTCTACAGGCTCCTGTTTTTCCCTAGATGTATTTTGATACTTAATAAAACTGGTTCCTATTTTCTTGCCTAAACGGTTACTGTTAGTTGAAGCCAGAGGGAAGGGGATGTGTTTTTTGGTCGTCACAGGAGCGGAGGAGGGAATGCACTCAGCTTGCCATTGGGAAGTTGTGGACCTGCTGCATCTCCTTGCCTTTTTCAGGAGTTTGCCCTGGGAGGCTTGCCAAGGCAGCCCTGGCTTTGAAGAAGTAGAGCAGTATTTGTGACACAACCTGTAATAAGCTGAGCTCCGGCAATTGAGCTCACATTTTGACTTAAAGAGCTTGGGTATTGGCAGTTTTCATCCCTTAAGAAAATCTGATCCAGATTGTTGTTTGCCCTGCTTGAGCAGGGGTTGGTCCAGATGATCTCCAGATGATCCTTCCAACCATTCTGTGATCCTTTGACACCACTGGGTGCCTCACCAAACCGAGGGGAGAATTTTAGGGCTTCGTCATCTTTTCAAAACAACATTTTAAAATAGGTAGTATTTTAAAATGAGCATTATATTTAATCCTCTTACAGATGGAGATAATGCCAGTTCTCTCTGGAGAGAGTACAAGAATTTGTCTGAAGGCTGTGAAAATGTTAGTTTTTTAAAAAAACAAAAATCACCTTTCAATAATCAATTTGATTTTGATTTGTGCTTTTTTTTTAACTATTTCAGTCCAACTCTTCTACGTAGTTGGTGTTTAACCTGAGCTTAAAGGCTGGGTGGATGTCTGGTTGTGGATCAACCATGATAGCTAATCTAAATCACTGTCGTCTTGTATACCGTGGCCTCTGAAGGTTGTCCCTCTGCATTCTGCAGAGGGTGGCTCTGCCACTGCAAGGGTGGCTGAAAGACCTGTGAACCATTTCTTGAACAGCTACAGCTTTCAGACTGGCATATTAACATGACGAAAAAAGTTAGCTCCATAGCCCACAGCAACTGCGACCTGCTGGGGTTGAACAGCTGCCCTACAGTAACTTGGTTGCCCCAGCTGTGGACGGGGACAGGGCTAGGTGGTGAAGCTGGGGAGGTGAATTCTTGAGCTGCTCCAGTGCAGTCTGTGTCTTAGTGCCCCAGGTTGCCCATAGTCTGGTTCCAGCGATGTGCTAGCGTGGCTGTACAGCCTCGGGTCAGCTGTCTGGGTGGGTGAAGGAAGGATGCTCATGTCCAGCTGTAAGGGGAGTATGCCCTTTTTTTTTCCTCAGAGGTGAAACAAAGCCATATACTTAAAGCCATATATTTGTTTTCTCCTTTTCTAGAGAAAACAGTTCTATTGCATCTATTGTGTTTGGCATTCCCTTTTGAACTCTGGACACTTACATTTATTCTTCACTTCTGTTTGCCCAGTGTTTAATAATACCTTTTCGGCTTTCCCTGATATGGCTCTTTCTCCCTTGAATTCCATCTCTGGCCTCAAAGTTATTTGCCTGTTTATATAGGGAGAGCAGATATGTATGTAAATGGACGTTGCCTTTGCCATCGTAATATGATCTTCAAAGGCTTGGACTGCAGTCACTTGGCTGCATTCTTTACATCAAACGTTTCTCGTAGCAAGTTGCTGCCAACAGAGTGCTGCGAGGGCCCAATCCTCCTAATTGCCTTCTGCTCCCTCTGAACTAATGCAGCTTGTATGCATAAAACAGCTATCAAGTTGGAGTTGTGGGGTGCTTACCCTGTAACATTTTACATTTTTGTCTTTACTGATGTAATCTGAAAGTGAGCATCAGTTCTTAACTTCTTGTGACCATCTGGTGGGTGTTGAAATGCAGAAGCTGGTAGTGGTGGAGGAGAGTTAGCTGGGTTCCAGCCCAGCTTGAGAATGGGTTGGTGTAGGAGAAGTTCAACCCTTGTAAAGGTGGTTTCTGAATGCAAGGCACTGCTACCTCTGCACTGCTGTGGAATCTGTGGTGCCAGTTTTTTATTTTCCCCTTACTGCCTGTTTTGCAGCCTCCCCAGAGGAGGGGATGTGCTGGCTGAACAAATTCCCTCCTCCAGAAGAGAGGGGGATAGCTCTGCCAACAGCACCCTTCCCTCGTGTGTGAAACGCTCAGGTGTGGAGTGGTGAAGCCTCAAGTCGGGGCTGTGGTGGGGAAGGAGGTTGCATGCCCCAGGGCCAGGAGAGGAGTGCATGGAGGGGGCTTCTCAGGAAAAGACGATGCTGCCAGTTGTGAGCAGGGTGGGAGCAGTCTATCAGTGCATATCACAGCCCTGACCAGAGCATGAAACCCTCGATGGAGAGGACATACAGCTGTACGAGAGCAAATCAGAAGGTCAGTGAAGTGAGCACGTGCTCCTATCACAGCTTTCTCTTGTCTCACAGTCCAAAAGCTTTTTGGTGATTCTTTTCACATTTCAGGGGTGTGAAAGGATACTGAAGGATTTCTGTATCTCTTTTTTTCTTTCTCACTGTCACAAAGTGATGTCAAAGGTGTTTTTTTTTAAATTTTTAAGCCTGTCATGTGGATAATAGCATTGTTGTGGAGAATTGAGACTCAGCTCTGAAATACTTGCATGTTTCCACTCAGTAAGTCAAGAATGCTACAGCTAACAGCAGGAGTGGGGAGAGTTTCACTAGGGAAAGTGTGTTAATTAGTCACATAACTCGGTCATATTCACTGCTGCACTCTCTGTGTTGTCATATCAGTTGTTAGAAATGAAGCAAAGCAAGGAAAGTGCTGTCCTAGGGCAGTTGTATGCATAACTTAGAGCTGAATAGATCTAAATGGTTAAAAAGGGGTTCTCTGCTAGAGAGGAGGAGGGGAGAGTAAGAGTGCATTCCCAAAAAAGTACATTCCCAAAATAAAAAGCTTACATCATGGACCTCTTCAGCTTTCCCACACTTCTTTCCTAATTATTGTCCTACAGGACAGCTGATCTATTTCAAACAGGAAGCTGTTTACAGATAACACTTGCAACTGTGTTGTCTGATTTGTTGAACTGTCGAAAAGCAAAAGACAACCTCTTTTCAAATTAAAAACTGTCAGACTTCTGTAAACAGCAGCAATGAGGTTCATCTGTGCAGTGTCCCTGCAGGCACAGAGTGTTCTGCAGTTCCCATTTTCTCAGCAACCATAAGGTAAGAGGCTTTTATGCTTTCGCTCTCTAGAAACACAGGAAAAAAGCTTGGATGTTTGTTAGGGGGCTGTCTTGTAAGCAGCAAAATGATTGGCAATGGCTGCATAGTAGGGGAAGGTAAGGGGAATAACAGCTTGTTCTGTTCTAGCAGATAATGTGGGACCTTTCTGTCTGAGGCACCCATGTGGGTTAGATCGCAGAATTCCTGGTCAGTGTGAGATTTGTATATAAAATGTTCAAATGGCATTGAAGGAGCTCATTCCTTTCTTTGAGCAACAAAGGATGAAGTGGTATTTTAATTTTTCATGCAATGGAAAATTAATGCAGCTTATTAAGGGGTTATGATTCCTGGTAATACATGACTGATATCTCAGTTTAATTTTGGAAGTGCTCAGTACTTTTCTCCATACTTCTATTCCTAAGTGGCTGGCTATTTTCTACTTTACAGAGTGAGCTTTTAATACAGCTGGAAGGCAGAGAATAAAGACTGACATTGCAGAAGTGAAGCAGATGACAGCGGATCCAGTAAGGGCTAGAATTACACCAGTGGGTAATTAAGAGTAAGCTTAGTTAAAACTAAATCAAGTTGGTAGCAGTAGTATACAGGGCTGTCTAATGAAAATTAGGGATGTGTAAAGACAGAAAACGATCTAAATAAGCTGGACGATGAGAGTAAGCCACAGTTCAGTAACCAGAAGGCCACATGCCTGCTTTTCAGTTATGGGGTAAGAAAACTTAGGATTCATAAAAGGAATTAAAAATTTCCATTCTGACCTCTGTGCATACATACTTGTGCTGAACTAGAGAAATTCAGGAGGGGGATTCTTTTCTGACAAAATCAAGTGACTTTGGAAAACTGAAACACACAGCTTCACTTGCCATACAGTGAAACAGAGACTCTTGGCTGGAACTACTACAGCTTTTATATTTGGGTAGTGAAAGATTTTAGGGATACATTAGGAAACTATTGTCCTATGATTCTGTTTTTGAAAATGTGATCTCACATTTTTGGACATTTCATGTTTATATGATCATTTAAGGCAGAATCATGATATATTAAGGCATTATAGTGACTGAAGAATATGAAACAAACGCTGATTTAAAGTTCTCACTCATGAGAATGACGTTAGGATGTCTTTCTCTGTGACAACTTGTTAGACATATCCATAATACTTTTTACTGTTTCTGCTGATTGTTGCAACATAAATAAGTAACACTTCCAAGCTGACTCTTCTTAAAATTGTTAGGACTGTCTTTCACAAAATTCCTGCATGCATTCTTTAAAATGAAATTAATACAGGAAAGAATATGTGACTTAAATTCATAGTTAAAAAGGCATTTAAAACATGGCATATTCCTACAGTCAGTGGAGAATTGCACAGTAACTTATAAATTGTGCATCATGATGATGAATGCTGTTTCTCTGATTACTTTTGAATGATTTTACTCTATTTCAAAAGCTTCATTTAGTCAGCTTCAGGGCTACCCAAAAAATCTCAATTGAGAATCATTTTGAAGTGGGAAGGCCCTTGACAAAGCAGCTCTCTTTTTTTTTTTTTTTAGAAGTGTCAGCTTTCCAGGGTAGTTTAGTTCTTTTGTCAAAGTATTTTGGCTGAAAACCAGAAGAATTTAGCCAAAAATATACTCACAGTGTCTCCTGGGAACTGTAGTTTGTGCTTTGCACTGCATTTCACTACTGGCTGGACTTCCCGGCTGAACCATGCTTCCCGTAAGGCCCTGTGCCCAGGGACTCTGTGCGATTTCCCTTGATGCAAGCAGCGCTGTGCTGTATTTTGGGAAGTGCGCTCCAGTGAAAGAGGCTGGTAAGGAATGAGGTGTAGGAAAAGCCCCTCCGATTGCTAGTAGATAATTGACAGCTAGTTTAAAGCTTGAATGCCTTGCTCTAGTTTGTGTGTGAGCCCCATACCACCCAGTTTGCTGTGGGCCTTGAAAGCGTGACCTGTCGGGAGGGTTAGGTGTGTCAGCAGGAGGCTCAAAACCCTTCTGTTGTTTCCATCTGCACAAAAGCCCATACAAGGGAGAAAGCATTTAAAAATGCTTCTGAAACTTTATTGGTGTTTCTGCCAACTTTTGTGCCAGAAGTGTTCCATTTTATATACTTGGAACTGCAAGCTGCAAATACACAGTATGACGGGATTTTGGGAACGAGGTAAACTGTGAAGGAGTCGAGAGGAAAACAACCTCCTAGGAGCCCGAGGCTTTTGGAAGTGGTGGTTCTTAAAATCCAGCGAGGTCTTGTCTCACCCATCTAAATGCCTGTTCAAACAAATCTTGGCCTGGATGACATGCCCTTAGGTGCTTAGGATGTCTGAAGGCAAGAAGAGAACTGAAGCTGCTCGAGTTCTTCATTGCTGGACCAGTCTCTTACTTGCTTATTAGGATCCAAGGATTCTTATCTGTTGTGACTATTTGGATGATGCTTCCTCCGAACTGCACCAGGAAAGCGATTAGGATGTCCATATGGCATCACCTCGAGGGAGGTGATTGTCCCCCTCTGCTCAGCCCTGCTGAGGCCCCACTTGGAGTGCTGCATCCAGGTCTGGAGCCCCCGGCACAAGAAGATGCGGAGCAGTTAGAGTGGGTCCAGAGAAGGCCCACGAAGATGATCAAGGGGCTGGAGCAGCTCTCCTGTGAAGAAAGGCTGAAAGAGCTGTGACCGTTCAGATTACAAAAGAGAAAGCTCTGAGGTGACCTCATCGCAGCCTTTCAGTACTTCAAGGAGTCTTATAAAAAGGATGGAGAAGGACTCTTTACTTGGGTAGATAATGATAGGACAAGGGGGAATGGTTTTAAGATTAGAGGTCAGAAGAAAGTTTTTCACTCAGAGGGTGGTGAGGCACTGGAACAGGTTGCCCAGAGAAGCTGTGGATGCCCCATTCCTGGAGGTGTTCAAGACCAGGTTAGATGAGGCCTTGAGCAACCTGATCTAGTGGGTGGCGTCTCTGCCCATGGCAGGGGGTTGGAACTAGGTGATCCCTGAGGTCCCTTCCAACCCAGGCCATTCTATGAAGGCATTCTAGAGACCAGAACAGAGTAGTAAGGCAGATGGTGAGAAGTTTGAGGTATTATTACATCGGTTTCTTCCTACACTGAATAAATCACCTGAGTAAAATATGGGCATGGACAAACTATTTCCAAAGCTGCAGGTGAGGCACCTGGCTGCAGCCCAAGAACCCACAGTGTTCATGTGCTGAAGTGCTCTACAGAGTGAAAGGAGGAGAGTGAAGTGCTGAAGAAAGTGACTCACCGCAGCCAGCAGGAAAACACTTGTGAGAGTTGCTCCAGAATTCCTGCCACTGGATGTGGGAATGGACAAATGTGCTGTCCGTAGTGCCAAGTGCCTGTGAGAACTTGGGCTCCAGAAGCTGAAACATTTTGAAGGTGTGTGGCCTGTTGTCCTTCTGGCACAGAGACTTCAGAAACTGGCTGAATATAGTTCTTGAAAAGCTGAGCGCTGCCACCCAGCTTCTGTGTAATCTACTGGCCAGGAGTGGGGATCTGCATCTAGTTCATTCCACTGCTTCAGTGCCCATCTCCTATCTGCTGGAACAGTGCCCTTGTCACCAACCTGAAAAAAACACAGGTGCATCCTCTTATGACAGAACTGTTTGGAGAATGGGGTTTGGGGTGATTTGGTTGAACTTGGGAAGAGGCCACAGATGTGGATCCAGTGGTAGTGTTGCAACTGAGTTAAGCAGGTCAGTCTCTCTCTTTTTTTTTTTTTTTTTTTTAATGAAGAATGGGGCTAAAGGATGGAGAATGGAAAGGGTAACTACTTCAGTTCTTGGCTGCTCTTTGGGGGGGGGGGGCATTGAAGAATAACGCTGTCCATAGTTGTGCTTAGGTTCCAGTTATCTATCTTTATTGGTCTGGTTTTAAGCATGGATGCAAGGAGACTGACTCAAGTTGCTCCAGAGAAGGTTTAGATTGAACATGAGGAAGAGCTTATTCACAGAGAGTGTAGTCAAGCATTGGAACAGGCTGCCCAGGAGAGTGATTGAGTCCCTATCCCTGGAGGTATTTAAGAGACCTCTGGATATAGCACTAAGTGACATGGCTTATTCTTAGGACTCAGTAGGTCAGGTTGATGGTTGGACTTGATGATCTTGAAGGTCTTTTCCAACTGAGATTTTATGGCTCACTGTAACTTTTGATGCTGTTAGTATGATTCACTAATTGTGTGATAATAAGCACAGGTAATAAGAAATCCTATTGATAGCTCTCTAAGATGTTCAGTTTAATTTGTTCAGTTATTTTCAGGTTTAGTTGCAGGTCCCTCTAAATTATTCTGTGGTGAGGGTGGTGGTGATTTTAGCATGTATTGGAACTTGCTGATAAAAGTCACGCATTTAATTCTCTAGTGGACCCCTTAGATATAGTCCATGGGCCTCCAAGAGACCATGGATCATGAGTTGATTTGGTCTCCATCTGGTCTGAATGCTGGGGACAGTCTGCCAGTGTTGTCCATGCTGCAAGGGCTGAACAACAAAGCTTGTGTGAAGTAGTACTTCTCTTGATAAAGAAAGCATCATGAAGAAAGACTGAAGTGTTCATAAATCATTCACCTTCACTAAAGAAGGCACAGAAATAACTCACATCCATTTTAAAAGGATTCACAAGCATATCTTTCTTCAAATAACTCCGATGTAATCTATAGTCTTTGGTGTACGAGAATTAAGTAGAGACAAGAAAGTGTGAAAGCTGTAGCAAGGACATTATATAATATATGTTAGACTTTATGATTGTCATCAGAGACATCTATAATAGATCACCTGTTGTTTGGCATTTAAAACAAAAGTCTTTCAAAAAAAACCCATACCCAACTATATATGATGTGAATGAACTGGCAGTGTTGGATGGCATGGTAATTATGACTAGTCAAAATACAAACACCAGACCAGACTAGAAATTATTGAAAACTTAGCACAGGAAGCAACAAAAAGATACCTTATTTCACAGGAAAAGAATAATGTCTCAGAGGGGTGTCGATGAGAAACCAGATCCCTGATGGCTGACTGGTTAGTGGAGCCAGGGACGAGAAATCTTAGGGAAACAGATGCTGGGAACTCTTGGTAGAGCAAGAGAAGCACTGCTCGTGTGTGCTCTCAGCAGCATCCACAGACACATTTGCACTGTTTCTCTAGTTGTGCAGTGTACTCACAATTCAAAACCAATTGAGAGATGGATGACCATAGCAAGAGCTGTTTTACAAGCTGTAGCTGAAATCTTTCAGTGGTTTTCTTTCTTTGCTGTTTAATATCTTCCCATCAGAATTGCCTTTCCTGTAATTTTGGTGTGCCAAAAACTCTATTCACTCTCTGCTTTCCTTTCTTTTTTAATAAATGTTATATAAAAGTCATGAATATATTAACATTAAACAGTTCAAAATTAGTATGAAATCATTAGACAACACACACAACAATTTCACCATGTCTGCTCCATGAGTAATTCTGAACATTATTCTAAAGCTTAAATCTTTAGGGTTTTCAGTATCTTTTTTTTTTTCTTTGGCCTTTCAAGGACTGCCCTTGAAAATTCAAGGAAGATTTCTTCATGTAGTGTTCACATATGGTCTTTGCTTGTTTTGTTGATAAATGGCAGAGAAGAACCTGATTTATTTGAAGAAGTCTCTGTGATGTTCTTCTTAGGTAGAATGCGAATTTACATCAGTTTCCAAATATCTTCTTGTCCTGAGTACTGTGTCTCCAGAATTATTCAGGTTGGATTATTTAAATTTAAACTCTGAAAATCGGATGTGGAGGCAACCATATAATATTCACAAGATCTGTGGAGATGGGTAAATGAGCTATATTCCAGGAGTGCCTTAAATGACCATTGATTTTTTTTTTTATTTTTTTTTTCACAAACTGTATACACTGCTACCTCTTCTGTGTTGCTTCAGGTATAATGGGATCTTAGTATGCTGCTGAAGGAGTGCTCTCTATAAATCCTAGGGAGGTTTCATTGTTAACTTGAATCCCTTCCACCTGAAAAGAGGACAGTTGGGCATTCCATGCCTTGCAAATCCCTAGTTTAGTTTCTGGATAGCACATGTTAAAATTGTATAAGCAACACTAAATTGCAATGACCAGAGAAGATGCTATCTTAACTCCAACAGAGTGTACCTCCTGGCCTGTAAAATGAATCTGGTGACACCTAATGCCAGAGTCTCTCAGGTACTTTAATGGCTCTGGTAATAACTTTCTTTATAGTCTTCTAAGCAACTCTTTTAAAGCATGTGTTTGCCCACTTACACTGAGTTTACATGTGACTGCATTCACATTTTTCCTTGACTTTAGGAGTAATGATGTTAAATGTCACAATTAGTGTTGTGCACGTGAAGTTTCTGATATGTTCAGAGTTGATTCTTGCATTCCTTTTTGGCAGCACTAAATAACTTTTTGGCAGGTCTCATTTTTTTGTTGTTGTTTATCCTTCCTTTCCTTTTGCTGTCAACTGGCAGGTGCTGGGATTTCAGCCAGAACAAGGTTAATGCAGTTTTTAACACCTCTGAAGACTTTTCTTTAGCTGTTAGCTGTAGAATCAGAGCTGTAGCATTCCTTTCTGCTCTTGTAAGTGTCCTATAAATGTTAAGCATATACACGCTGAGGCATCTGAAAGTTCAAGTGATCATAGCTGATGTGCAGCTTCTTAACATGTGCAAATTACCTCTGGTCATGTTCTGGCTGTGTGAAGATGCAGCTGTGGCTATTGTTGGAGAATTTGAATGATCTTGGAGGTCTTTTCCAACCTTAATGATTCTATGAATTTGCTGAGCACCAAAGCAGGTGGAGATGCCAGCAGTTATCACTTACTTAATGTGGCTTGTTATATTCTTCCTTAGAAACATATATTATTAAAATAAAGGAATCACTCAGGGCAGTTGGTTAGATTAAAGGAAATTAATGAAAAAAATCCCAAAGGGAGTTGTCATCCTCAGGAGTCTTGGCAGCAGAAGCATCTTGGCGTAAGGATAAGTAATACCTCCAGTTTAAATGGCCTTGTTTGCAAATTGTTCTACAATTTGTCTGCTTCTTTCTGAATTAAAATTTCTTTCTCAAAATGAGACCGGATTGTTAAAAGCACTTCAGGCTGCATGCAACCACTTGTATTTTTTCTTAATTCTTTAAGTCTTTTAGGCCAGTGCATTGTACATAGCAAAGGACTCCAAATGTGCGTGCTGTGGTATGAAAGCTGCTCTTTCCCACTGAAGATCTTCTTTAAGCTGGCTACCATTTGATATGTCTAAGTAGGATTTTGACTGTTGCCAATGATATGGAATGAGTGGCCAAATCTGCTGTAGCATCCTCATGTAAGAATGTTTTATCTTCTGAGAACTTTGTTAATATGTAGTCATCTGCAGTAATCACATGTCTTTGCATATGCTTTTATGAAATTACATCAGATCCATGTGAACTTGTTTGTTTTCCCTCCACTGTTTCACTTCTATTGCTATTTCTATATGGATATATTGTTGATATTGCATTGACACTGCCCCATTTCAAATGCAAGATTTTGATCATGCATGCTTATGTGCCATGGTGTTTTGTTATGCTGAGGATATCTTTCTGAGAAGCATGTCCCTGTCATTTGAGGATAATACTCCTGGACCACTTCCATGACATTTGGTGGCTTGCATGCTACTGCAAAATGTCTCATCCTGTATCTCCTAAGCTCTGTATCTTTTGCTAGATATTAGTTTCCACTGCAGCCTGGTATTTTGCCATATCTTTCATCCTTTTACAAATATTCCTGCTCCTTAATTATCTTCCCACTTTTTTTTTCCCCCCCGTTCTGGAGAATTTAGTCCCATTACTACTTTCACTTACATATCTTTCTGTTTTCTGTATGCCTCTGGCATGCAAGGGCAGAGTTTTATAACACACTGAAGGCTACCCCAACTCCTGCCAAGAGTGTTTCTTTCCCTGCCTGGCAACATTCTTCATGGGAGTGGATGGCCATTTTTACCCTCACCGGGAGCCAAGCAACTAAATCAACTGAAAAATAACATTACAGAAAGAGGAATAGTTTTCTGCTGGCTTAGCACGCTGTGCTAGCTCAACGTGGGATCAGATGGCTGTTGGTGACAGTATGAAGAAGGGGAGGGTAACATGTGACTGCAGCAGGGGAGCCAGACTCCTGAGTTACTCCTCATGTAGATGGGCTTAGCTAATGGTGACAGTGGGACTCCCCTCACCTAACTTTACATACCTATGAGGCTGGGAAATGAATGCATGCCTCTAGAGAGCCAATTACCTGACCTATTTTAGGAAGAAATGAATTGTCATAGATAGGTGCCTTTCTCTGACTTGATTATATAGGGATCTCAGGATGATTTTTCTCACACTTACAATCTAAGCCAGAACGAATGAATCCCACCCAAGGGTCTGCCTGTAATTTCTGAAAGGTTGAGCTGTGGATCTAAGCAAAGCTGTCCTGATGAATAGGCATCCCTTAATGCCAGCGGTGTTCTGTCTCATAGCTCACTTTTCTGAGATGCTGCGCTTGGAGCATTCAGAAAGACTGAGCAGCAGTCAAGTGGCTTTCATTGATCCTAGAACCTCCTTTAAGTTGAGCAGTTGTGATATCTAATGCATGAGAAAATGGGGGCTAAAACTGCTTCTGCTCTTTTGGAGGAACAGAAAGCAAACCTTTCTCCAATCCATGAGTGCTCTGGGATGGTGCCATCTCTGTCCTTTCTCTGCCATTGTCCTCAGGTTAGGTCTCCCACATTTTTCTCTTGTGCCTTGTATTCCTTCTGCTAGTAGGAGGAACATCTTATCTCTCTTCTTTACTTCTCCTATAGTCTCATTATTATGTGCTTTAATTAGATTTTGTCCTCTGTCTAGACATTCCTGACCCTGTATCAATACATGAGTGTTCTTCCTTCACTGCTTTCTGTTATGTCTCACAACAGACTCATTTTCCTTTTCTTTTAAGCCCAGTGTCCTACTGCTAGGCTTGAGTTGCCTTCAAGCAGGCTTATTCTCTGCTTGCCTTCCATTTTTTAATCTGGTGTGCCTGAATGTACCCTGATTTCACCTGTAGCATCCATCCAGTGTGACCATTACTTTCCCGAGGAGCTGGAGCTGCAGACTTGCATCCTTCTTGGTTAAGGCTGTTCCAGAGCTGGCATTTCTCACCTTTTGGATCACTACTTGAGTAGCATTTCTGCTGTGGAAAAGGCACATACTGCTGTTGGTGTGTTGGGGAGGTTGAGGGTTTTTTTTTGTCTGGTCCCCGCACCTCAGAGGATTTAGCTGGGGATCTGGGACCACCCTCCCCAGGTTAAGTTTGCATTGAGAGCCTGTCCAGCACCCTCAAGAAGTCAATGGTCAGGCCCATCTGGAAAAATTCTAGGCACCTGGAGGGCTAGAACATGTTGGAACAAGTAAGTTGGTTGAACAGGCATTAAACACTTAAATATTTCACAAATACGCCAACTTGTGCAGCAGACCTATGCTTCTGTGGATGTGGAGTGTTGAAAAGAGGTGCCCTAAAGCTTCAGAAATAAGATGAAAATTGCATATGTAAACAATATGTATTCATTTATGTAAGGGAATGTTTCCTGCAGTGTTTTCTAGATTATTCAGTGATTCTCAGCGACTCCTTGGTGTTTTAGTTCCTACAGTAATGTGTGTGGAGATAGCATCAGGTTTCCTTGTGGATCCTTGAAAGGAGTGGGACTGAGCTGAGACAGTTTAGGCATGGGTTCCTAAAAGTACTGACACCTATATTTGAACCCCCATATTTTGGATTTGGGGGTGATTGGGAATACTGATAATTTGATCTGACATATTTCAAGCATGATACCCAAAATCACAAACTACTTCTAATTATAGCAAGGCTATTGCAAAGAGATTATTGTATAATGGGGGCTTTTAATTAAAACCTTGTGGGAGACATTTTTGTTTAGCGTTTCTAGTTATTTCTGGCAAATACTTCACACAGAAAATTCTACAGGAATATTACTTGTTACCATCCAACACACCATACAGAACTGTTGTGAGATGTTTGACACTCAGGACAAGAAATCATGAGGGTCCCATCTCCCTCTACTTGTAGGTTTTGAAAAGGTATTTGCCTCCCGGCACCAGTCTTTCTCTCACCCTTGCTGAAGCCCTGATTTTATATTTTCAGCACAGATGATGGTAAGTCAATTCTGCCATAAACTCGTTGACTTCAGCAGAACTACATCAGGAACAAATTTGTCTCACAACTTTTAAAAACATTATTCTCAATGAAAAGTGAGGCAACTATTCCTACATGTGACAAGGGCACCTACATGGTGCAGTCAGAACTAATAGTCCCTTACACCTCACAAACATTGGCTGAGGAAATAGCTCTATTGAGCCAGAATTAAGTGCACTTTAGGGAGTAACCGATGACTTCCCATCAGTTAGACTTTTAGGTAATGTTAGCTTTTTGTCAGCTTAGACTCACTCTTTTGTCCTCTGCAGCAAACCTTGCTGTTCTTCAGCATCATCAGTACCTGAAATTTGTTACTGCTTTATGCCACTCCATGCTCCATAGGTTTCACAGAGACTTTGTAACCACAGCAGTTATGATCCCCGTTTCCACAATCCTACAGCATTAACATTTAGGTATTTTTTCTTCTTTCAAGCTCATTGCTTTAACCTTTAAATCAACACTTTGCAGCATTGCAGGGCTTTAAAGTTAAACAGTGGATGATCATTTTAGCATTTAAACAACATTACCACTGATTCTGATTTTGTATTTTGGCTAAAGAGTGAACTCTTGATTACCCAAGGTAATGCATGGGGGAGCTGGGAGGACAAATGAGAGAACACTTAGATAAAGTAAGAACATTGCTACACAAAACATCTGTAGGTTAGGGTTATCAGCGAGGCTGTAATGGAGAAAGAAAAGGTCAGTGGCACAGGTTTCATCTCCAGGGTGAAAGACATCCTCTCCAGGGGATGATACATAGCCTTTGGGCTAAGTGCTGGAAAGCAGCCTGCATGCACGTGGCTCGAGGCTTGTCAGTTCTGCCACCTCCTGCTTCTCCCAAAAACCTACCTCTGTTGTTACCTTTGTAATCCTGGCAGATAACTTTATTAAATTATTTTTTAATCTGTCTTTTATTTGTTCAAAGTGGTTGAAACAGCGCAAGGTGTGTGTCAGTTTGCCATCTCAATGGCATTGCTTTGTGGGGATGCCTGTTTGGATGTTTGAGGATGCACAGGCTGCCAGCTAGGTCTGGGAGGTGTCAGGAGGTGGGTGAAACAGACTTGGGAAGTCAGGGAAGTGAAAACTGCTGAAAGCTGTCAATTAAACTGTAGCACTGACTCAAAATCATCCCTCAAGTGTCGTTGTATTGCTTCTAGCCACGGGCTGCTTCTGCAGATTTGCATGTCTGTCTGTAGCAGGACATATAGTCAACTCAGGATGCAGATAACTCAGCTCAGATCCCTGAGAACGGAGCATAATTGTTTTTTAAATTTTATTTCCTATAACTCAAGAGAAAATAAGTCAGTAAAATAAAAGCAAATCAAAGAAGAATTAAAATAATAACCTCAAAGAAGAATTGTGTAGGATTATAGAGGACTATAGTCTCTGTTGTTGACCAGCTGAGCATTAATGCCAGTGAGCATCATTTTCCTTCTGCATTTTTCAGTGACTTGGATTTAGCTAGGCAGAATACCTGTGTTGCTGCTTCTACGTCCAAACTAACCAAGTTCAGTAAGCCACTGGCCCTTGTAGAGCAGCTGCTGGCATTTGCAGGGTCCTCACACTTGAGCCTTTTGCTTGCTGAAGTGGTGTCAAAGCTTTCCATCCATAGCAGGGTGGTTCAAGCAGTACCCAGTTCCAGCTGTCCTGGCTGGCCCCAGAATTTTTTCTAGCAAGCCTCTGGTGTGCTCTGCCTCAGGTGTTCCCCAGTGCTCTCTCAAGGATTTGAAAGAACTTGAAATCCGGTTCCATAAATCTCATCTCTCAGTAACCCAGGCAGATTCCCCAAAGCTGCCATGTCTCCAAAGTTGTTATGAAATTAATGTTCTTAAAGGTGTGTTGCTAACTTATTTTTTTTTTTTAATGGAAAATCATGTAAATGCTTCCTGTTCCTCCTCCTCCTCTTTTTTTTTCAAAGCTTTCCACTTGCTCTGATTTAATGACCACCATTATAGATTCTGTAAATATGACTCAACCATGCATAGAGAAATTGTGGGTGCCCCATCCGTGGGAGTGTTCAAGGCCAGGCTGGATGGGGCTTTGAGCAACCTGGTCTGGTGGGAGGTGTCCCTGCCCATGGCAGGGGGGTTGGAACTGGGTGATCTTTAAGGTCCCTTCCAACCCAAACCATTCAATGATAGTGTGTGTGAAAGTGTTCATACTTCTACAAGTGCTGGGTTTCTTCCTGATATTGGTTATTCCAATGCTGAAGAAATCCCCAAAACAAGGACTGAGATGGTGTTTGAAAAACACACTGGCACCCTTTTCTGAGGACTACTTTCAGTGGGCTTTAATTTACTAAATGGCTTTATGAGTCTGGGTCTGAAAGGACTTGAAGATAAGGTAGAAAGACAAGGCATTTTCTAGGACTTTAAAATGAAAGGTACTTCTGTAGTACATACAGAGATCAAACTTTTATTTCAACTACATAAGGCCATTTTAACTGTGGAAGAGAAGGTTTCTTCTTAAAGCAGGAAAGGAAAAGGTGGAAAAAGTGTTATCCACAGTGTTTCTGGCTTGATTTCTAGTACTAATTTGTCCCTTTACTGCAGCTGCCGACTCTATAAAAGTGTTTAATCTGCAGCCTCTTCGGAGATTTCCTGTGCTACTGACTCTTTTCAGACCGAGGTAATTTCCTGAGTGTTCACATGGGGCCCGGGTGTTGTGGCCTGCCCAAAACCAAGGAGCTGTTTTCTAAAATGGTTCCCTCGAGGTTGTGCTGTGACAGTCCATTTTCGGTGTGAGTCGGACTATCATGAGGGAGCGTGAGGTGCATCCCTGGCATCTATGGGGTTTGTAAACTCTGTAGGAGCAGCAGCAGGGGATGGTGAATGGGATGTTTCATGTGATGAGAAAAGCCTTTGTTTTTGGCTGCTGAGCAGAACCACCAAGCAGCCCTGCCAGTTCTCTGCTGCTCGATGCCTGTCTCATGCCTGAGCTGCGTAGGAGTTTGCAAAGGCAGATGAATATTTAACATACCCCGAGGCTTTGATCTTTCAGTTGTAGTCTGGGTACATTTGAAGCCCCATAAAATGTAACTGGCTGAGGTGGTGCTGCTTTTATATCCACTGATGCAGAGACTGGAGCACCCTCCTAATTTCAATTCCTTCTATCTCAGGCCGTTTCATTCCCCTCTCCTATTCATCTCTCAAGAATCCTTATCACCTGGCTGCTGGATGCGCGTGCTGAAACTGCACAGATTTTCAGGCTTTCAGCTGAGTACCTGAACTGCTTGGTTTGAAAGCCTTTGTCTGATCTTCTTCTGGCTCCCAAAGTGCCTCAGCTTCAGGGAAAGGTGGGATGTCCTGCAGGCTGGCCACCAGCCATGCTCTTGGGCTGTGGGGCTGTAGCTGTGGGCTGAGGCTGGACCCACGTCCTCTGTTTCTGCAATATGGTTATGGTACAGGGTGGTCCCATTGCCCACCCTCGAAGGTGGCCCCTGCTGATAAATACCTATGTTCAGGTGTTGGAAGGAGACTTCTAGCCACGAGTTGCTGCCAATACTCCTGGCTGGCTGAGGCAGTGACAACTCCATGCCTTCCCCTGTAAGGAGTGGTGGTCCCTAACTCGGCATTGCAAAGCCTCTTCTTGCACAGCCCCCCTCACTTTCAAGTCTTCCAGCATTGACATTTAAATGCTGAAGCCCTCAATAAGTCTAGCCCTACCAGACATCGAAGGGAAGATCTCAAGAAACACCCAGAAAGGGACCTTGGGGTGTTGGTTGACAGCAGGCTCAACAGGAGCCAGCAGTGTGCCCTTGCAGCCAAGAGGACAAACCGCATTTTGGGGTGCATTAAACGCAGTGTAGACAGCTGGTCTAAAGAGGTGATTCTCCCACTGTATTTAGCATTGGTGTGGCCTCAACTTGATTATTGTGTACAGTTCTGGTCTCCAAATATAAAAAGTTAAAGTTAGCCATGAAGAGGTCGGGCAGTGGGACTTGATCTTTGAAGATCCCTTCCAGCTATTGGTCCAGGATGTTCCCATTCCCCATCCCTCAGAGGTGGCTCCTGCTGATAAACACATGTTGAGGTGTTGGAAGGAGTCTATTCTACCAACTCTACCTTTCTTAACATTTCCTCTTGGCTATATTTTGTCTATCTCTCTTTCACTTGCTGTCTTGTGAATCATGGACATGTCAAATAGAGCCAGGACCATCCACTGTGGATATTGTGAGCCCCTCTAAGCTGTCAAGTTCACTAAGATATAGTGCCTTCTACCTGTGGGTTGGGATCTCCTCTTGGGGAAATGTGGCTGGATTCAAACCTAACGTGTTTGAAGTAATTCAATATGCACATGAAGGCATTTGGGAGAAGAGTGCTATCACAGCGATACGATGTGGGCAGTGGTTTGCCTAACCTTAGCAAAGAGCCATCAGGTGACCGGTGGCCTGACCTGGTTTCTGGCAGTCAGGGCTGGCTTTGTAGGTGGGCAAAGAAGGCAACCTCTATGACAGCAGAAAACAGCAGCACAGCAAATATTTTCCTGCTGGTTTTGTCTGTCAGAGCCATGGAGAACTGGGCTGGTTACTGCTTCTCCATGGCACTAGAAGTTCTGTATCCAATATTGATATTTCCATTATCTTTTATTTCTTTTTTTTCCTCCCTTCTGCTATTTGTTTTCTCAGGTCTATCTTTATTATATACCTTCTCCTTCAGCTCTGGTTCCTCATCCTTGGGGTAGAAAAATCCAATTTTGCTTGTGGTCTTGGGAAGCCGCAAGTGATATTGCTGCAGTTGTGACAAAACTTAATGTGGCCTAAATATTCGAGCAGCCCATGCTGAGGTTTGTACTTCTGTGGGTTTGTGTGCTCCTAGCAATACCTGAGCTAGGTATTTTAAAGCTGATTCAGATACGTATGCATGGGCTGCAGTCATCTTACTTATGGCAGCATAAGCAAAATTTTGGGAGCTGAGCACTCTTGGAGGGGAAAGAAATACCATAAACATCTGCATATGTGTGAGTGTTGTCCCTCCAGAGCCTACACTGTAACACCTTAAGCTATGAGAAGAGACTTTTGTAAATGGCATTAGTATTTAGCAATCTGGCAGGAATGTTGTGAGGGTACAAAATACATCTCTTGTAAGATTGCCTGTTTTATAGTCTACTAGACTAAAAGCTAATATAAAACTGAAGCAGAGGCCTTACAAATAAAATTGTTACACTGCAGCTTACTGGATTTTTTTTTTTTGAGGGGCACATTCTCCTGGGTCTCTTGACCCACGAACTCTTCCCAGGTCTGTGCATACATCCTGTCTTTTTCAGGCCTGATTCCCCTCTTGCACCTTGCTCTCTTGGAGGGAAAGCTGGTGAAGACTTGGGTCACAAGGGGCTCACAGCATACTCTGCTGTGCCCAGATCTGGGTGACCAGTAGCCAAGAATTTCAGGGTGCGTTGTTACCTCTGTGCTGAAGGGCAGGGGTGGTCCATATCAAATGGTGTGATGAGAGCATTGTGAGGGAGAGCAACCTACCCTGTAATTCATGCTATGCCCTCCCCATGTGAGGAGGGAGATGAAATCTGTTCCCAGGTGACTCCTTTGCTGTGGTCCAGTTGTGTTATCTCCTAGAGGATAATGGAAATACAAAATGGACAGCAATTCAGGGGACTAACTTATTCCCCCAGCTCCAAATTCATTTACTTACCATTGCTGCTGAGACATCCATGAAACGTTATAGAGGGGATGGTGGAATTTAAAATCAGAGCAAGGAATAGAATAGGCAAAATGGTATTTTGCTGCACATGGAAGGCAGCTTGCCTTCCTCTTGCTCCATCCCTTATGTTTTGATATTTGCTTCAACAGCTCCCTCTCACCCTGAAGCTCCTTGTTCTCCCGTTGCTGCTGAAGGGCACTTATTCCTTCAGGCCACCCTCAAAATAACAGATCCACCCTCCTAGACCCCAGCATGCTGGGATGTACAGCCCTGTGTACTGTTCCTACCCATACCCTTATCTAACCCTACTATTTGAAGGAAAAAAGAAAGTGGAGAGTAATACAGGCCAATCCTGTTCTAGATGTAAAATGCCCACAGCTCTGTCAGGGCTATAAAAACTGATCCATGGATACTTTGTCTTGAAACCCTGATACAACTTCTAGCTTGTTTGTGCAGTACAAAACCTTGGTGAAAGAGGGACTGGAAAAACATCAGAAGTACATAAATAACGCTTTTGTCAAAGGGTATTTCTGTAGACCTCCTAAATATCAGCTTTTCATGGTCTTTTCACACAAATTCCATTTCTGTACTGTTGTTTTCAAGAGATCTTTTCACAGCCTAATATCAGGCAAGTCATTTTACTTGTAAGCTTAGATGAGGGTATGTTTCAGGGGTGAATCTTTTCAGGATTTATTGAAGGCTCTGATGTAACTTCATTGCATGATGTAGTGAAATATTATCTCCCTCCCACTCTTGCTGAGTTACAAGAGGGCTATTGTGTCAGACAATTTTCTGGGCACAATTTCAGTGCTCAGGCAGATGGGAAGAGAAATTTCAGGCCTTTAGGTTGGTCTCATCACCTACTGAATTGCCTCTTTAGAGCACTATGCACTCTTTCTAAGTGACAGCTTAGTACTGACATCTTTCAATGCAAGTCCGTATACTAGATTTTCTCCTTTGATACTTCCAGATCCCTGCCTACAATGAAAAATAGCGAACAGAGTTGCCTGTCATTGTCTTTACTTGATCTTCTCCTTCTTAATTAAATTTACTCTGAGCTTTATCTTAGTCTAGCACTGAAACAAACTGCTGAATGCATTGCTACATATTTTACATATGTTTGTGGGACATGCAACCTGCTTGGAGGACTTGCACACTCATGCTGTGCGGGTTATGGCACACAAAAATATATTGTATTTGTAGTAGGCTGCTGCATATGTTCAGAAACTGCTGAAAGTCTTTGGAATTCTTATAACTGTTTATTCATTCTTTTGTTTAGGAGTCAGTGACCTGTAAGTGCTCATTATGAAGAGAGATCTGGTTTTCTTGGTGAGTCTAATTAGCCTTGCCTTCCTGTCACTGCTAAGGTCTGGATATCCTCAACATATTGCAGAGGACTCCTGCTCTGTTCAAATCCTTGTCCCAGGCCTCAAAGGTAATGTGGAAGTCTACTCCATCATTCAAATACTAATCCATTATTTCTAACAGGCTAATTTGCACCACTGACAGCTTCTTACAGAGACAAAGGAGGTGTCTTTCTTATTTGTCCAGTTTGTAGCCTCCTTATACATGGAGTTTTAAGGTCCTTAAGATGAACTTAAGTCTGTTAAAATTAACATGGTTTAGAGAATGTATGCTAAAGTTTCCCAAACTTGCTTCTGATCTTTAATGTTTGTTCCTCTGGTACTCTGCCTAGTTGTTTTCTCTGTGTTTATGCGCACAACTGGTGCACGTGCACAGAAAAACATACTGTAAAATCAGGCCGTATGTTATACCTGGAGAGGTTTTCATTGCCATTTTGCTATGTACTAAGGGAAATATTCTGTATTTTCTACTCTTAAACATGTCTTCCTTTGGGCTAAATTTCCATTGATTTTAAATGCCCAAGTACCTTTTAGCAGGAATAAAAAATTAAAGTTAGTCTTTTGGCATTTCTATAGTTTCCATGGAGAAAAGCACCATTTTCACAAATTATGCCCCCCAAAATATTGCATAATAAATTATTGATCTTTCCATAGTAAAACATGTACTAAAGTACCTTGGATAGGAAATTAGCAACTAGGAAGAATTTAGCATTTTAAAGCAAAAGCATCCACTACAGTGTGAAATCCCAGCCCCGTTATTGTACTCAATAACTGTAATGTACATTTTGGAGGTTATGGTATTTCTACTGGAGGGTAATGTTCTAGTTGGGAAGAACAGCTCTTGCCTGTTACATCCAAATCTTCTGAGTTTGACTAAGACTTGAGTAAAGTTGTTTCACTCTGATTATTTGCAGGGGAATAGGCATAATGTAGAGCTGTTTATGTAACTTACAGAGAACAACACAAGGTAAATATGCATTGTGTAAAGTTACACAGATCCATCAAATGATCAGGCCTCAGCACTGGGAACTGGAGCATCATGATAATCTTTCATTTCGATGTCATTGTCAGTCATAGTCAGGCTTTATAACTTCTTTGCCTTAGTTTTCCTATTTGTCTAATCAGTCAAAATTAACACCTGTAATTACCATTGTTATGAGAGGACCATTATTACTATTGTATATAGCAGGTTTTTTTTTTGAACATATAGGCATAGCAATAATAATCTTGGCCCTTTGCCAGAAGGCAAATCTGAACTAGGGAGCAGTAAAGAAGCTTGAAAACCATCATGTGCTAATGATTTCACTCCGCTTCACGAGTTAAAGACATTGTGAAAGTGAGAGAGATTGATGTACAAATCCAGCGAAGCACAAAATGGCCTGACGCAGCCCCTGTTAACGTGAAGTCTCTGAAAAGCTGTCATTGCCCCAGCTACGCTGTTGGGGGGACTGGCTCAGAGAATTGGTAATGAGAAGCTGCTGTCCCCCACTGGCACAACTCCAACTCATTTCAGTGGCCAAGGCTGCCTTCAAACTGAGCATGTATGAGGCTGTGTGCCCAGATTTTGGCTCCCACACAATGTGGGGTTTGCTCACTGTGGCTCTTAATTCTACCCCAGCTCCTCCTCTGCTGAGCAAGATCTCCAGTGATGGAAGAACAGAGACCCCTTCCCAACTGCCAGGCATGAGCCTGTTGGGATTTGGGAAAAATGGGTACTGGGAACGCATGGAAGAAGTGAGGGAGACCATGGGATGTGTGAAAGGTAAAAGTAGAAGGGGGAGCTAGGCCTAAGAGGTGGTGCAGAGAGTGGAGCCCGAGTGGGGGCTGATGGAAAAATACACCAGGAAAAAGTACCCAAAGGTAGGGGAGTGAAATGTAGAAATTTTAGAAGAACAGTAGGAGATAAAAGAGGAAAGAGGAAAGAAGGGCACAAAGAATGAGACTGAGCAGAGACTGGAAACCAGAAAAGAAAAAAAAGGGGGGGGGAAGAAAATAACACAAAGCCAATTAGGACTCCACAGAATAAAAGGTTATCGGAAGGGGGATGAGATGAGAATGAAGGTAGAAATGGAAGATGAAGAAAACCAGTGAAGACACCCAGAATAGAAAAAAGGCACAAATGAGTTTAAGGTCAGCGGCTTAGGTCTGGGATGCGGTTTTTTTTTTTTAAACCTCAACTTTATAAAGGAGAAAGATGAAATGTGAGAGGGAAAAATACCATGTCTCTGAGAATCCAGACAGCAGAATGATTCGTGTTTTAGAAAACCAACAATATTAATAATGGGAAAAGTGCATTTTGTGTGAAGAAGAAATGGATGGCAAGGCCTCACTATATTGCTCATTCATATTCTTCCTAAGTTCCCATTTCTTTTGTTAACTCCATGAGATTGAACTTACTGTAAAGAAAAAACATTACACACAAAAATCTTTCAAGGCTTAACTTCTTGTTTCGCCACCTTGTTTTGTCTCCCTTCCAGAATCTAAAGCAGGAATTATCTTAGTCTCCATGGCATGCAATACATAAAAAAATTGATGCTACATAAATAAAAACAATATTCCTTTTTTTTTTTTTTACACCCATACTTGATGCTTCTACTTACACAGGGAACATGAGTAATGAAGGAAAGTTATCACCAGCCAAGAAATGCTTAATAGCTTATGGAGTTAATATTTGGCATGCAATTTTTATTACAGTAGATGGTACAGCTCAAGGTAAGCATGATGCAAACAGAATCAGGGATAAATCCTGTACCAAAGAATTCACATGAGAAGGCAAATTGACATCAGTAGTAAGATATATCATCGGAATCATGAGGTGTTACTCTCAGAGATGACGGGACAAAAAGTCTGCAGTAGTGTCAGGATTGTGCCTGATATTCAGGTCCTGCTGCAGCTCAGTTTGGTACCAGAGCTTGATTTCTTTTGGGGATGTGGGGGCGTGTCAAAACTGGGGAGCACTGCTGGGCAATCTCACCCTGCCTCAGCCACTGCTGAACACCGAGGAAGGAGGTGTGCATTCATGTAGCAGGACTGGGACAAAGAGCCACCCGGGCAGGATGGAGAGGAGTCTGAGAAGGAGGTACAGCAAAGGGACTGCAACTGGTGGAGGAAGCTAAACTGGAGCCACTGAGTAGGAATTACAGTGCCCAGACTCCTCCTGCACTGAAAGGACGGGGTGTGATGTACAGCACAGGGACTGGAGACCAGAAAGGGACCAGGGGAGCAAAGGTGTCTTTCCTGAGGCTCATTTATTTGTTTGTTTGTTTGTTATTCCCAATTCAGGAAAAAAGAGGTAAAAAATACGTTAATTATACACAATATATATTTATAATATATATTTATATATATATATATTTAATTCCTTGATGGATTTTTTTTTTGTCTGTGACACCTGCCCAGTACTCAGGGTACATATAACAGAAACAGGGACTTACATGCTGCAAAGCTGAACTGGCCACTGACCCTTTTAGCCAAGGTCTTGCTGCTTAAAACAGTTGATAACAAAACCTGCAAAGTGGTCTGTAGCAGGGCCTGTAATGGGGTAATCTCCTCCCAGGGAAAGTTTCTTAAACATCCACAGTAAGGAATGCAGTGTCATCTTATTATAGGAATAAATGCAGGCAAGTGTAATGGCCTGAAGCAGGAGTGATCTATTTTATTGATCCCTAATGCACAGCTTTCACTCTGAAGAACATGTAAAGCAATAGGCTGTAATAGCCTGCTCTGAGCCTCCAGAGAGCAGGGAAAAAGTCATTGTCAGGATTTATCTTTGGGAAGCAAAGAACTCATAACCAGCCCTGAGGGGGGAAAGACAATCATACAAAGACTATTGGTTACCTGGTAATAAAAAAAGGTGACGTTCCCAAATGTGCCAAATAATAGCCTGTTTCATACTAACAATATTATCCACTGGGGATTATGTGAAGTTTGTCCTCATTAAGGTCAGAGAATGGCCTATTTTTGCATGTCTGAAGGCAGGGAAGATGGGCTGGATCTTGCTGGTAGCCTGAAGAAGGAAAATACAACAGATGAAGGGCTGAGTTCAGCTCACAGCCCCCTATGTCTACAATAAGGAGAGAGGGCTGGAGGCTGCATATTTGAAACATGCCATGTTTCAGCTTGTTTATACATGATCCTTCTCTAAAGTGCATCTTCCAGCTATGCTGGAGAGCTTGAGGGGTACATGATAACCATTTACCTTCCTGCTACGGTGCTTACTTTGGCTTCCTGGAGAGCAGCTAATGTTTACTCTCTACAGAAATACAGAGTTGGGGCATTAAGCCTGTTGCATTAGCTATGGATTTCAGATTCTGACATTTTATTTTCTGTGGAAGTCGTAGAACTTTCCTCTCCTTCACATACATCTTTTTAATAAAGGTGACTTTGAAAATCATTCTTTAAACTTCTGTTTGTTCAAGAGATTTTTAATTTTATGTCCCTGGCAAAAAACAACAGTAGGGGGCAAAACAATGTAAGCATCTCCAAATATCCAATGAAAGACACAAGCGAGGGACACATTTATAGAAACTCATGTTTTACGTATGCTGAATACATATCACATACCATGAGCCATGTGACTATAAGTACAATGCACTATGGTTCAGACCACAAAGATTAAAAGGTATGGTATATGTGAGAACACAGATTAAGTAACTGTTGTTTAATCCTCAGAAATTATCCTGCAAATGACAGATGTACCAATGACTTCCTATAGATCCATCATTACTCAGTACATGGAATAAACTTTTTTTTTTTGGTAATTTGAGGTTATGGTTAAGCCATTTTCACTGGAGACAAACATGTCCTCCAGCATGTTTTGCTGAAAAGGGACAACATTTGGTAGAAACTCAAGAATGTTTGGTGAACATGGTGGCAGAATGAACATGAACATGTGCTACATTGAGGCCGGATTCTGAAGCTTCTGCTTAAAAAAATTGTGTTGTGGTGGTGTTTTTGGAGGGGGCTTGGTGATATGAGTAACATCCACACAACTAGAATCAGGACGGTTTGATAACATACTGACTTTGGTTTTGTCAGTTTCTACGTCCATTGCAGAAAAGTCCATGAAACAAAGCTGTTGAGTCAGGTTTCATCTGCTTTTATTTTTTCCCCTTGCTATAATAAGCTTGTATTTTCAGTGAGGATAATAGCACTCGTCACTGACACCAACTGAAAATAGTTCTGGCTTAATTTGATTCTTCTTTTTATTTCATTTTTTGTCAACAGGGGAGGCTGGAGAAAAGGGGGAAAAAGGTGCTCCAGGTCGTCCAGGCAGGGTTGGGCCTCCAGGAGAAAAAGGTAACTCCAGGAGAAAAGATGTTTTGAAAGTAAATACTGACCAAATACTACCTTTTCTTTTGAGGCAACGTTGATGAGAATTCTCTCTCCCTTTGCTGGATGACTAAACCATCTTTAGGTGTTTTCATGTACCGTACACACTCATTTGTAAACTAGCTATTGTTTTTGGTTCAAAAGGTTAATGGAAAAATGTTTTTTCTTGATTTTTAGTAAGGTCTTTAATAAAGAAAGACATCATAATGCCTTCTGCAAATGCAAACCTCATATTGTAGCAGAGGGAAGAAATCATGAGGTAGTTTCTTTTTGTTTGTAGATGTGAACACTCACAATACCTTAATTAAAACCACTGTGGGAAGGTATTAAGCCTTAATAGGCAGGGGTGGCCATGAGTGATTCCACATTTCTTAGATCACAGTTCAGTAGTATTTTTGGAAAGATGGTATTAACATCACTTGCACTGTAGTTGAAAAATATTTGGAGCTCTTGAGAGGAATAGTGCTCAATCGTATTCAGTTATAGAGCTGGGAGAAATACAGCATTTCCGTCTTACAGGAAATTCTGTCTATTTACATTTGTTTTCCTCCTGAAACAGGGAGGAAATGTGACCTTCATATATATATATATATATATTTTTTTTTTTTAAGGAGTTGCATATTCTGAAAAAAAAATCATATTAGGAGTAGTCAAAACCTTTTATTTCAATACTGAAACTTTTGACATTACTGTCATCAGAATGTTGGTGTTTTACCAAAATTAATTTACAAGCCTTTTTTCAAAGCATTCACAGTAGTAACTTCCTTATGACGATGCATGATCCATTACGTAGTTCTTTTGGGCAGTTACGGAAACCTTATATTTGCAATTTCTCCTGGGACCAAGATCTATGGATAGAGCTCATTCCCTAAAACACATTAAAAAACTTACAACTCCCATGAGGTGTGTATGTTCAGTCTGTGTACTTCCCGTATGAATATGTAGCCTTCAAGGACGACTCTCATAAAAAATATTGGAAACTAAAATTTCAGCTCCTACAAGGTAATGCAGCATGAAGAGAAGTAAAAGTACTACAGAATAATTTTGGTTAAAAGGTGATATGGAGGTCATCTAGTCCAATCTCCTGCTTAAAATAGGGCAGACTTCAAATTTAGGTCAGGTTGCTCAGGGTCTTGTCCAGTAGACTTCTGAAAATCTCCAAGGGTGGAGATTCCACAACATTTTTGATAGGCCTGCTCTCCAGTCTCATTATGAAAGACCTTTTCCTTACGGCCAATTGAAAATTCCTGCTTTTATCTTGTGATCATTGCCTCTTGTCCTTTCGCTGTGCATTTCTGAGAAGAGAAGGCTGCATCTTCTCTACAAAACTGCTGTAGGTTGCAGAAGATTGCAGTTAGGTCTCCCTCTTACCCTTGTCTTCTGCAGGCTAAATAAAACCACTCGGTTTGTTCAGCCCAGCGAAGAGGAGGCTGAGGGGAGGCCTCATGGCGGCCTGCAGCTCCCTCACGAGGGGAGCAGAGGGGCAGGCGCTGAGCTCTGCTCTCTGGGGACAGCGACAGGACCTGAGGGAACGGCATGGAGCTGGGACAGGGGAGGGTCAGGCTGGGGGTTAGGGAAAGGTTCTTCAACAAGAGAGAGGGTAGTTGGGCACTGGGGCAGGCTCCCTAGGGAAGTGGTCACAGCACCAAGCCTGCTGGAGTTCAATAAACATTTGCTCTTGAAAATATGGTTTGATTTTGGGGTGGTCCTGTGTAGACCCAGGAGTTGGACTTGATGATCGATGTACGTCAATGTATTCAAAATGTTTTGAATTGGGTGAGAAATGGAAGTACTGCTGTATGATCAGCCAATGCATGGTGTAACATCTAATTTATATAATTTTATATTGTAATGTTGCATTTACTTGGAAAATTATTGTCAAAGGGAAAGCTTGATGAATTCTAATAATTAGGATAATTTTCCATTTTTTTTTAATATCTCCAAAAGTCAAAAATTCTGATGCAACTGCATGAGGAAACATTGAAGTGAAAATTCACTGCAAGAAAATGTACTTGAAACAGAAAAGAGATGAAAGAAACTTAAATATTAATGCATTCTATATAATATTTTTCCAGGCTGTGCTTTCAGGCAAAGTTCCTTACTGCTTCTGTAGCAACATATTTTTTCTGCTTTCCTTTTTGCATCCAGATTTGACTTGATGTGTGTATGTTCTTGGAATATTTAGTAAACACCTATATCTTAGCATAGTAAGAAATTTCAGTACAGTGTTCTCAAAAATAACCAGTTCAGCAACTGTTCCTGAGCAGATTATCTAATATCCATTTGTGACCTGCTATTGGCTTTGCTTTTTTGCTCTGTTTTTGATCTCTTGATGGGCATACATCACTGATGTCCTTTATAGTCCTGGCCAAGCATTTTAAAATCTCAGTTGGTAGAAAGCTTAGATCCATGATCCAGGTACTTAACACATAGCTTGGCGAGTAATGAAGGGGGGATAAAATCGTTGCCTCACTTTGCATTTGACTCATTCTAGAAGCATACATGGATGAATACAGCAGCTCTGTTTCTGTGCAGTAGTCTGTTAAACTGCAGTCACTGTGTTAACACATTTGACCTCCTGTAGTTTTTGAGCATATTTCTATTGAAATTTGATAATTGCTGTCTTGTTGGGCTAATATTTGGCTCCTTCTATGGATGGAAACTGCTGCATTACATTGTATATTGCTGCTATTTGAGTAAGTGATGGTTTACATGAGGGAAAGATTACTGTTCTGTAATGTTTGGAGAGTTTTCTACTTTTGTTGTCAGTTTTCAATATCCGAATCATATTTTTTTGTTGTTTTTGTTTGTTTCCCTTTCTTTGTTTTGTTTAGGCAAGTTCATCCTAAGGAAATGTGCTTAGTTTCATTGAAATTAGGAGTATACTAATCAGTGAATAAATAACATACATAAGAAATGTTTTTCTTATGGTATATTTGACCTGAAGTGAACATCTCAAAATTAGAAAGTTCCGCAAATGTTTTCATCATATCCTTTCCTCATAAGATTTTCATATTTTAGTAATTCAGACATTGATAACCATTAAAACTTTCTGCTGCTTTCTTGAAATAAATCTAAGTGTCCTGATATTTCAGGTGACATCAGACATCCTGATGTCTTTGGGCACTGATTAAGGTTAAATTCCACTTACTTTCTTCATTGCTTATAATTAATTGTATAGGTCAATTATGATGCATAGCATGTCAGCAGAATTTAAAACTGTGTTAGCCTTATGTAAAGCATAGAGCACTGAATCAAGTAAAATGGCTGATTCAGACAAAAGTAATGTGTAGTGCAATGCAAGTTTTGGGGTGTGAGGTTAATGGACATAACTTTTCCACTTGCTCTGATAGCTGGACTGCACACTCCCAAGTTGGGAGTGAAGTCAATTATTTGATTTAGATTTGATTCTATCTGTGAGACCAAAACTTACATGTTTACAAATTCTGAACAGATATTTCAGTAACAATACAATACTGTGAATATTCTCAGAGTAGCATAGATTCTGTTTATGTCAATCAAAATAAGGAGAGGGTGAACTTAGTGCTGGAAACCATAATCAAAGGAGCAGCGCATTAAAAATGTGTTTAGATATTTAATTTCTTGTAGAGCCACAACCGTTTGAAAATAGATTATTTTAATATTTTCATTCCAGCCTTTATATATCATGCTTTGTTTATATGGGTATGTTAAGTACAGTCACACAATAGTGTTGGGCATGGAACACAACTCTCTCTACGTCTGCAGTGTTAGCACAGTCCATGGTGTGATTTTGGCTTGTGGCAGCTAACACTTTCTCAGATAATTCTTGGGCACATTTTGGGAGCTAACACAGCGAACAGCTTGCAACTGGTTATCCTACTTTGAAGAAAAAGACAATTTACAACCGTGGAGTGTCCCATTCTTGGCCACCTGTTTCTCAGTGCTAGGAAACTGTCCCAGGCATTTAGCTTACTAGTACAGACATAGCCTCTAAGTATGAGAGAAGACTCATTAATTTATCTGGATTGGAGCCAGAGTGCTCAGTCATTTGTATAATCAAATTCTAAAGAGTGGTAATAATATCTTAATTTATATTTTAGTATTACTGATTGCTCATTAATATGTAATCAATCAATTCCGCACATTTCTGAGCCAACTTTTACACGAATTTATTGCTCGCTAAGGAGTGCTGCAGGCAGAATTCCATATAAAAGTCCTGACATTGACAGTTGTGGATTCACAAAATGGGTATCTTATTCAAAACTATCTTTCAGTTCCATCAGAACACAGTGGGATTTTGAGAAAACCAGTGCTAAGCTGAGTGGACAAGAACATGGCAGATGGGCTTCAGTGTAAATAAATATATTGCATAGGGACCTTAGGGATACATAATTTAATCCATAATTACATGATGCCAAACAAAAGAACTGTCACTTAAAACTCAAGAACCTCTTTCAAATCATTAGCAGCAGTCCCAAAGCCAACAAACTCTGCTCATCATCAGAAAAGATAACAATAACAAAACAGCAAGCTCTTCTTTGTAGCTGATTTTGCTCTGTATCAAAACCTGACATGCACTATCTCAAGTAACAAGTGTGGCTTGTTACGCAGGAGGTTAGAGAGGGGCACCAGAAATGTGAAGATGGAGGAACTGCCTTGTAAGGAGAAGCTGGACAGGTTGAGACTCTTCCAGCTGTAAGGAGGAGTCTGAGGAGGATACGACTGAGGTCTGCAGAATCATGAAAGCTGTGAGTAAGGTGACCTGCTGTTCACTAGGTCCATCATATCCAAGTTAGGAGGCACTCACTGAAGCTTCTGGGAGACTGATTTAGCATCTTCATCTGCAGTGGACTGCAGGTAGTAGCCAGGGTTGCATGACCTCTCTGTATTACACCTCCTGCTGTCTCTGTGGTAATCAGAGTGTTGAGTCAGAGGGACCACTGATATGAGCAAGCTGGGTATCAGGTTCTTAACATAACTCTGGCAAGGTATGTATTTTATAAGTGTAGTTATTTGTGTAACTGTGCTTTTGAATGGAAACCCCCTTCCAGGAATGGACCATGCTATTTCCATTGCTTTTGTTTGGAATGTACTTTAAAATGGTTTAAACTTTTCCACTGCCTTTCTAGATTTGATTTTTTTTTTGTACTACCTATAGCTTCCTTTACAAATTTTCTAGCCTTTCTGACTTCTAGTCAGCATAAATAACAGTTTCCTCCTTTTTTCCCCCTGTTTATTATGCCAAGATTTAAAGATACACTTTGTCACTAAAATACCTGCCTACAATGAGTGGGATGGATCACTGCTCAGAGGTGTTTATTTCTCCATTGCCTACCAAGGCAGCTTAGAAAAATAGCTTAGACTAAAAAGCTAGCATTCAGGTGGCTAATGC
Organism: Anser cygnoides; assembly: GCF_040182565.1. NCBI lineage: Eukaryota > Metazoa > Chordata > Aves > Anseriformes > Anatidae > Anser > Anser cygnoides. The sequence goes on from NC_089875.1 coordinate 103,968,682, forward strand.
TGAGTGAAATGAGTTCATAAAATGCTACCTGAGATTATCCACTGTTTGTTCATATCAGATGTAACTGGGTTGTTGTCACTGTTTCCTAGCCAACCACCAACCTTCAGTGGCACAGATAATTCAGTTTTATGAGGTGTAAAGCAGTACCATAGTCTACTGGTATATTCAGAATTTTCTGGTTTCCACTTGTCAGGTTCTAAAAAGTTAAGTGTCCTGAAAGTAGATTACTACTATGCTGTAACACCATTATATCCTTTAAAAATACTGTTTATTCTCATCAAGTCAAGCTAAATATTTGCATTGGGAATACTGACTGCAAGACTATGGAGGTGTGCTGTGGAAAGACATTGTAAGCTTTATCTATATCTTACATTCTTTTTTTTTAAAGTATCCTTAGCTGACTGCTGTTAAAGATGGCACTGGAGTTGACAGGCCTGTGGTATGGATTGGGATGCTTTTATTTATATTGTTAGGTAGGTCTTCATGATGTCCATTGTGCCAAATCATGAATTTATTTCTGATTTGTCTTCAAACCCTCAAGTTTGGCAAGTAAACTACTGTTCTCTTTTCCTCTTTGACATGGCTCAGTTCAATTTTGTTGTGAAATGGTGAATTTGAGTTTCTGCTGGATTTGTCTTTGGCACAATTCTTTTTTTTTTTTAAAGTAATTTTACACCTTCTTGTCTGCTCCAATTAGTCCTGTCTGAAAAGATTGGCCATACTGTGTGAACACCCCCTTTTATATTGCTGTACTGAGCCAAAACCCTCATCTTTTCACCAGTTGTGTAGCCCACCATTCATCTCTGGGTTTTATTTCTTCTCTTGTTTGTAGGCCTGAAAAGGCCAACAAGAAGATCATTTAGAATTTCATTCTCTTCAGTTCCTCTGAAATCCTGTAAGTCTTCTATAATTGGTTGCAGTGTATATCACCTTCATCTGAGAAATGACAGATGTCTTGCTTCACATTCTCCATTCAAACTCTCAGTTAAATTTCCTAGTTTTGGTCTATGGAGACTTACTTTCATTGTCCTCATTTCTTTCCAACTCTCACTTCCTGATTTCATTAAGACTCTTCAGACTGCATTTTTGGCAATCACAGGACCACTAAAAAGGACTTTACAGAAGGTTTAAAAAGTTTTGAAACCCTCAAGGCAGATTGTTCTCTCTTGAAGCCTTCTGATTTATTCTGCAGAAGAAGCAGAATAAGCAAGCCCCTGGAGTAGAAGCAGGGGTTAGTCACTATAAGAGAAAACCAAATCCAAACAGTTCTTTTAATGAGCACAGGAGACTTAATATATGTCTTCATTGTTTGAGATAACACACTTTTTGTATTATCAGACCAAGTAGTTTTTACTGGCTGTTACTGAGTAGTTGTTCGTCTTCTGGGTAGCATTTATGAGAAAGAAAGTTAAGTCTTTTTATATATTACATTTCATTTATGCATTATATCTATATGTTTATTTAATTTCAGGTATAGCAGCCTGAAAAGAGTTATTATACATCAGAAAACATTCAAACATCTGACAGTGTTACTGTAATCCATAAGCAATTCATATATGGTCCAATAAATGTCCACAGCAAGACAGGTCACTTTCAGAGCAACTTGATCAAGTCATGGCAAGGTAGTATTTTTGAGATTGTTGGGGAAATACCTTCTCAATATGCTATCTATACTGGATAAATATCCACTAGTAGTATCAGTACCTTTATAACCTGCATAGCCCCATGGATTGTGTCTTTAAAGCAAATCATGAATCTATTCTGAAAGTGAAGCTATATTCCGGAAAATAGATTTCCAGCTGGTTAAGTGAGTTACTTCCATTCTTCCAGTAAGAATATACAGGATAAGAGACCGATTTTTGGGTTTCTGGTAAAATTTCTAAATTGAGTCCATATCCAGCAGTGGCTCAATCTGATCCTTTTTGGAAACAAAGGGAAATCATTGATTGTAGGACTTGCCAGTAATGAATTAGACCAATAAGCCATATCCGTTTGGCTTCTTTCAGTTCAGAGAAAATGTTTTCTTCCTGACTTAACTCATCAACTGATGGCTGCTTGAGATGTATAGAAATGCAGAAGACATCTCCCAGTGGTGATCATGTTATGTTCTGAAACATATCACTATTTACATTTTTAAGTTAAAGCTAATGATCAAATAGAATCATAGAATATCCTGTGTTGGAAGGGATCCACAAGGATCATCAAGTCCAACTCCTCGTTCTGCACAGGACCATACAAAAATCAGACCATGTGTCCAATTGTGCTTCTTCAACTCTGTCAGGCTTGCTGCCATGACCACTGCCCTAAGGAGCCTGTCCCAGTGCCCAACTACCCTCTCTCTTGTTGAAGAAACTTTCACTAACCCCCTGCCTGACCCTCCCCTGTCCCAGCTTCATGCCGTTCCCTTGGGTCCTGTTGCTGTCCCCAGAGAGCAGAGCTCAGCGCCTGCCCCTCCACTCCCTTCATGAAGAAGCTGCAGGTCACCATGAGGCCTCCCCTCAGCCTCCTCTTCACTGGGTTGAACAAACCGAGTTCATTCCACTCTTCGTTCATCTTCCCCTCCAGACCCTTCACCATCTTTATAACCCGCCTTTGGACTCTCTCTAATAATTTTATGTCCTTCTCATATTGTGATGTCCAGAACTGCACACAGTACTCAAGGTGAGGCCACAGCAGCACAGCACAGAGCAAAGCAAGACAATCCCTTCCCTCAACTGGCTAGCAATGCCATGCTCGATGTACCCCAGGACACGCTGGCCCTCCTGGCTGCCAGGGCACACTATTGACTCAGATTGAACTTGCTCTTGACTAACACCCCCCTCCAGATCCCTTTCCATGGGACTGATTTCCAGCCTCTCCTCCCCCATTCTATACATACAGCCAGGGTTGCCCCTTCCCATGTGCAGAATTCAGCACTTGCTCCTGTTAAACTTCATATTAGATTGCCCAGCTCTCTTATTTGTCAGGATCTCTCTGCAAGGCCTCTCCACCCTCACAACCTCAACAGAGTCAGCAGCTCCTCCCAATGTAGTATCATCTGCAAACTTATTCAAAACACCTTCTAGACCTACATCCAATTCATTCATGAAAACATTGACATTAACCGTCTGTAAAATGTAGCCTTGGGGAACCCCACCAGTGACTGGCCATGAGCCTGATGTAACCCCGTTTACTGTAACGCTTTGAGCCTGACCCATATCATGTATATTATGTATTTGTCTAGCTGTATGCTGGACATTTTGTTCAGGAGTTTACTGTGAGAAACAGTGTGAAAAGATTTGCTGAAACCCAAAAAGATTACATCAACTGGCTTCCCTTGGTCAACTAGATGGGTGACCTTGTCATAAAAGGAGATTAAGTTTGTTAAACAGAACTTTACCCTCATGAACCCGTGTTGGCTGGGACCAATGACTGTGTTGTCTTTCAGGTGTTTTTCAATAACTCACAGAATAATCTTCTCCATAATTTCACCAGGCACTGAAGTGAGACTGACAGGCTTGTAATTACCAGGGTCTTCTTTCTTGCCCTTCTTGAAAATTGGAACCACATTTGCCAGCTTCCAGTCAAGTGCAACCTCTCCAGATTCCCAAGACTGTTGAAAAATAATTGAGAGAGGTCTCCTGATGAAAACAGCCTGCTCTCTGAGTACCCTGACATGAGTCCCATCAGGCCCCATAGACTTACATGCATCCAGCTGGAGCAGGAATTTGTAGAATCATAGAACGCTTTGGATTGGAAAGGACTGTAAAGATCACCTAGTTCCAATGCCCCTGGCATGGGTAGAGACACCTTCCACTAGACTAGGTTGCTCAAAGCCCCATCTGATCAGGCCTTAAACACCTCCAGGGATGGGGCATCCACAGCTTCTCTGGGCAACTTTCTCCAGTGCCTCACCACCCTCAGAAAAAAGAATTTCTTCCAAATATCTAATCTAAATCTCCTCTATTTGTTTAAAACCATTACTCCTTGTCCTACCACTGCACTCCCTGGAAAAGGGTCCCTCCTCAGCATTTCTGTAGTCCCCCTTTAGGTACTGGAAGGCTGCTCTAAGCTCTTCCCAGAACCTTCTCTTCTCCATGCTGAACAGCCCCAACTCCCTCAGCCTGTCTTTGCAGGAGAGGTGCTCTATCCCCTTGATCATCTTTATGGTCCTCCTCTGGACTCATATATCCATGGCATTCTTGTGCTGGGGGCGCAGAGCTGAATTTAGTACTCCAGGTGGGGTCTCAAAGAGCGGAGTGGAGGGAGAGAATCATTTTCCTTGACCTGTTTGTCACACTGCTTCTGATGCATCCCAGGATATGTTTGGCTTTCTGGGCTGCAAGTGCACATTGCTGGCTGACATTGAGATTCTTGTCAACCAACACCCCCAGGTCCTGCAAATGTTCAGGGTTGGCTGGGAGTTTATCATTACCACCATCACAGTCCTCCAACCTTGGGAACCCGGGGTCCCAGAGTCCATCATTGGTGTTGAAGACAGTGGCAAATAAGGCGTTAAAAGTCTCTCCTTTTCTGCATCCCTATTTGTGAGATCACCATCCACATCAAGTAACACACTGATGCTTTCTCTGGTCCTCCTTTTGTTCTTAAAATATTTTATAAAACCCTTATTAGTGTCCCCTGTAGTACTGTCCAGTTTCATCTCTAATTGAGCTTTGGCTGAAATGATGAAATCTGTCATTAAATTATCCAGTTTTAAATATAGAAAGTATGTGGCTGTCTGTCCAATTGCGCTGAAACCCACATCCTGACAACTAATCTTCAGTTGTAGTTCCAGAAATGAGGCTGACCTATGATAATTTACAGAGGTTCAGTTACTGGATCCATGTGGTAGATTTTCCTCTGAACTTTCCTGATTGTTTGATTCCTTGCTTCTATGTAGCAGAACATTGTATAACAAGTGTTGCTTTGAGCAAAGAAACAATCTTGGCTGAGACAATCATTGAAAAAAAAACCACAACAGTATCAATATTTCTAAATATTTCTAATACTAATCAGTCTTGGGTTTCTGCAGGATGGGTGCCTTAGGAGGCATTTGGCTTCTTGTCCCTGTAGTCCCTCCATCCCTGCTCTCCATTAATATTATGTGGTACAGTAGAAAACCTATCTCATATGACAGTTTTACAGCTGTGCAGCCTCCAGACCATGTTGCTCCATGACAGCGTAATGCAAAGAGGCCTAAGCCTCTTCAAAGCAGAGCATTGATTTTCTTGGGTGTTGCACCCAGGAAAAAGTATCACCAATGTGCAATGGGATATGGTATTATTTCCTAAGTCTCTCAGGGCCACAGAGGCTGTAAAATCAGGACAAATCTGCCACACTCACCATGTAGTGAGTGTAACAAAATGCCAGGTCTCATTTCATAGGTCTCAGAAAGTCTACCTAAATCAAATCATGTAATCCTCTCTAAACCAATGACAGAAGTGAAGTATCATTTAGAAATAATAATCTATAAAATGTTAGTTGCAGCTGAGACAAGTGTAGAGTACGTGTGGAGTTGATTGATTCTAAATGTCCTGGTTTAAGCCAAACCTTTCAGTTATTTGTAAGCCTGTTGTACTTACTCTATTAAGTGGCTATTGCAAATGAATTTCTGTCAACTGCTAATCCCCTACAATTGAAGATGAGCATTGTAGATATGGGGTAGAATGAGGCTTTGCTATTAGAGTCTAAAGTTCTCTCAGATTCACACCATTATGATAATTATTTTTCATAATGTCTGAGAAATGCCACCCAGAAAAGCCAGGCATGATGTAACAGACATGTTTTATCTGTTTTATTATTTGAGCTCTGGAGGAGCTCAAGTCAATTACATTAATACTTGGACTGTGGCACACATTTTATTAGTAACAACGCTTCAGCTTGGTTTGTGAAGACAATGATGATAAAAGAAACTGTCTGTTCCAGTGCAAATTCTGTTTCCCCTGAAGCCATTCTAATATTCACTTTACATTGCATAGGAAAGTACAACTAATGGAAAAGAGGTCAAAGTCAGGCAAAGTAAGTGAATCAAACTGTCTTACATTAGATTTCTGGCTATATATCAGGGATATATATATAGATAGGTGACAGTGGCAGGTTCATTAAGATTTGTTGACAATTTCAATTCACCTTAAGAGGTAGATGGTTGCTTTCTATTTGTAGAAACACTGCTGAGGAAAACGAGTTTTGAGTTGCTCCTTTGCTACAATTACAGTTTGTAGTATTCCGTAGGACTGTCTTTAAAATAAGTAACATTCAACATTTCTGTTGTGCTTCTGTCAGACTTCACATTTGTATGAACATGTGCATGCGTCTATGTACATATACAATTTTCATTAGTTTTTGTTTTTCATTACTGTAGTCTTCAAATGAAAGAACAAAGACTGAGGATGTGACTGCTACTGTAGAAATAAGCTATGAAGCCCAATTTCAGCCCTCAGTTACAGTGAAGCTACTGTATTAGATGAAATTAATGACTGATGATGAAACTAACTACTGACAGATGAAACTGTCAGTTGTGCTTGGATCCCTTAGGTCTTTTACACTCCCTAACAGTTTTAATACATTGATCCACATGTTTTGATGGAAGTCTCCTTTATTGTCAACATAATTTTAGCATGATCATCTGAGAGAAGTTTATAAAAGTTCTTCCAGTGTCTCTCAGCCAAGACCTGTTTTCATTTACACCTGCGTGCTGTTTTAATGTCAATTGGTTTGTAAAGTTTAAATCATAAGTCCTTCACAAGGAGTGAACTGAACCTCTGAAATTTAATGAATTTTGGGAATATAGCATGTTTTTGTTCATTGTGAAAACTTGTACTGCAATTATGCTGGAATCTGAATGAATCAGACTACATTGTTAATTTGTCTTTCTGCTATGTGTAGGAGAAATGGGGGACAAAGGACAGAAAGGCAGCATGGGGCGGCATGGAAAAATTGGTCCTATTGGTTCAAAAGGTATGCTTAGTACAATCATTTTTCCATTGTTGCAGATGAAAAATCTTTGATCGTTTATGTTTGGTTAGCTACTCTCAGACTTCATTGCAATAGGGAGTTACTCATACTGTAGCCAGCCAAACAGATCTGTCAGCCCATTACCTTTTGCTCTGACAGCAGCATTAAGAGCTGGAAATCCTGGTTTAAGGCTAAATAAGGAACTTAGTGTGCCAACAGACAATTGTGGACATTTAAGAGAAGTACATGGGAAGATGTGCTATATTTTGGTAGACTTCTAAGAATCACAAGACTTGAATTACAATCCTGCATACTCCATGGGCTCCCTACATGCCTTTGGTTAAGTCATTTGGACCATTGTTTATTTAAGCATTTGGATTACGAATCAAGCTTTGGACTCCAATGTAGCATAAATAGCCCTTTTCCCTCTACAACTTCTGAATGTATTGGTTCTGTAAACCCCATGAATGTCAAAAAAATGAATATCGATACATATGCTTTATGTTCAAGTTTCATAGCTTTGGCTTGCCTTTGTTGTGGACTGACTAGTACAAAAAAAAATCTTGATTTTTTGTTTGGTCATACTTCTACTTTGCACACTTGGATTTTATTAGAGAAAAAAAATAAAGTGCTGAATTATTTGTTAACTAAAAATATGCTTTAAATTCATATTCTTTTTCATGTTTTTAGGTGAAAAAGGAGATAACGGTGACATAGGACCACCGGGTCCTAACGGTGACCCAGGTAATCTATGACATACTTTGTTTATGATGTGAAGGATTTCAGAAGATGCATGCATCATCACCAAAAATATATCTTTTCTAAAATTCTGAGAGAAATGATGGCAAATTAAGTATTTATATAGCTACTCCTCATTTATTCACTGTAATATTATCAATTCACTTTAAAAAATTATTGAAGCTGCAGTAGTTGCTGGACTTAGAGTGTATTGAAATGTCTCAGAGCTCTTAGAGGTTTGATCACTCCAGTGGGAACTGAAATGCAACTGTCAATATAATTCGTCACTGGTGGAAAGGGACATCTCTGTATATCCTACTCTGGCTTCCAGCCAACACGAAGGAGCAGGTTGGGAGATCCTGCCCCCTCCATCAATTATCATTGTAGCAACAGGAGCTTACGAGGAATACAGATCCTCCGGAAGGAAAGGTGAATATTTGGCATAAGAAGTGTGAGCCTTACAAAAGTGGCTTCTGATTTTGCCCAATTTGTTCCTTCCTAGCAGAGTGCACAAAAGGTTCACCTATTAGATTTCTCGCAAGAACATAATTTGTCACACTAATTCTTGAGCCAGAGTACCATATACATTGACAACGAGGACAGTTTTGTAGTATAACTACCCAGTACTTAGACTTGACTTAGATACCTAAGCTGAGTAATAGGGTAGTTAAATGCAGATTTGAATAATTACACACAGAACTGGAAAATGTAATTGATCCTCCTTTTGAGATTTGAACTCATAGAAGTAACAATTATCCTTTTAGTATTCTCATTCAGATTATCTTTGTCAAACCAATATCAATTTGGTGTAATAGATGGCTTTCTATTGTCTTCTTTTATTGAAAGAGGTGCAGTAACTTCTCTACTTTGAAATGTACAGAACTACATTTTTCAGCTAATTATGTGCATTACATAGTTGGAACATTAGCCTTTTTGATCTGCTGTGTGAGATTCCTTGTGAGGAATAGGTGAACAATGCACATGGTAGATTTTTGCTGTGGAAAAAGTGCTCTTTGGAGAAGACGGAAGAGAACAATTTTACCTGTATGAAATTTTGACAAGTATTTTTAGCTCAAAAAAATTTTTTTTTCAGGGTATATCTGTGTTCAGTTTAGCACTAACCATGCAGGGCTGAAGCTTCACAGGAAAGAAAATCAGGTGTTCTGGTTAGGCTGAAACAGTGGTGAGAATCATCTGATGGCACATGCTAGCAAAGGCCACAGGTTTCTGGCCATTTTTTGTGAGGCAGTTGTCCCTCTCCCAGTGGATGTCTGGGCCTTTTCATGATCTTATTAAGATAATTACTGGATTTAGATAGCTTTTTCACTTCAGTGTGCCTGTATCATTTCATAGGCATCCCCTGTGAGTGTAGCCAGCTAAGGAAGGCTATTGGTGAAATGGATATCCAAGTGGCCCAGCTGACGACAGAATTAAAATTCATAAAAAATGGTAGGTTAATTTTATTTAAATATTTTCCTCTCTCATTGCTACATTTTACCGGTGGAATTGCTCGTAGAGAGTATCACCGTCTTGCATCGGATTTGTGAAGCTATTTGGGGTGTACAGTAAGTTGGTTTATAGAAATGCGAGTGCTCACTTTTCAGCACTGCCCTCCCCCGCAGCTGTTGCTGGTGTGCGTGAGACAGATAATAAGATATATCTGCTGGTGAAGGAAGAGAAAAGATACAAGGAAGCACAGCTCTACTGCCATGGAAGAGGAGGGACGCTCAGCATGCCCAAGGATGAGAATGCCAACAATCTGATTGCCTCGTACATCAACCAAGCTGGGCTCACCAGAGTTTTCATTGGGATTAACGACCTAGAGAAAGAGGGAAATTTTGTCTATTCTGACAGATCACCCATGCAGACCTTCAACAAGTGGCGCAGTGGGGAGCCCAACAATGCTTATGATGAGGAGGACTGTGTGGAGATGGTGGCGTCTGGAGGGTGGAATGATGTTGCATGTCACATTACCATGTATTTTGTTTGTGAATTTGACAAAGAAAATGTGTAAGCTTGTCTGGTCTTTCTTTATTTTAAGAAATGTTTTCAAGCAGGTTGTACAAGTTAGCCCATGTTTATAGAGTACAAGTGATATTTTACATGTATGTGACATCGGTGTTGTACAGCTGTAAATACAGTGTAGGTATTTCAAATATCGGTATTTACCCTTCAGAAGGGAAGAGCACTGATAAGTAATACATAGCTTTTTGTTTTGTTTTGTTTTGTTTTGGGGTAGGAAAACGTAACTATTTAGATTAAAAAAGAAAAAGTGGTTTGGGGCTAAATTCTGACCTCACAGCAGTTATCAAATGTGTTGGCATGACTGTAGGGGAAGGCAGAATTTGGCCTCTAGTTTTTAGACTGATCATTTCTGAAGAAGTAGATTTTTGATATTCTTTTACCTTAGCAAATTTTGTAGTTATAAATGTTAATTGCTTGTAGGTCTACAGGGATATTTCAGCAAGAAGGCAAATATTTTGTATACTCCAGTTAATTAGTACAAATATTACCATAAGGTTTTTTTTTTTTGATGTGAAGGTGTTACAACTTTTTTTTTTTTTTAATAGCTAAAGCAAGTGAACAAATCAGGAGCCCTACCAATTTTGTAAAGTTTCCTTCTTAAAATGTTCACAGATATATCATGAGGAGGCCCTTCAGTAAACTGAGTTTTAGTGCTGAGGTGGAACTAGCTTCTTGTAATTCAGTACTGAAAGAGGGATCATGCCGGATGGGTGCTTCGGGGTTGGCTAAAGGTCAAAGTATGATTCTGATTTTCTGCATTCTTTGGTTGAGAATGACTCAGTGAATGAGCTATTTAAAGCCCCACATAATTTCTTAAAGTAAACGTGTTTCAAATTTATAAGATGATCTTGGTGCATCATGTTACAAAACAAAACAAACAAAAAAAACAACTCTCCACAGTTTAAGACAGACTTCCTAAGTAGACAACAAATTTCACAGGAGTGGTTTAGCTTGTTGTTCATTTTGGCAGGAAAGCAGCCTATGTATTTACTCAAATTGCAGGGGTGACCCTCTGAAAAGCAGGCAAAGTTACCAAAATTTTCCTGTTTATGTATATAGCAATAATGTCATTTTGTACAAATAATTTATGTACCCAATTTACAATTGCATCTGATGGAAAAGCTGACGTACATTAAAAAACAACAACATAATTTCATAAAATAAATGATGAATTACTTTGGGTCTTCCTAGTAGGCATGCCATCTTATCTTGCTGTTAGGCATAGAAAGATGACTACAAAATCTATGACTGTGTTTTTTCAGAATACCCTGCACAATGGTTTAAGACAATCTTTAAGGAGGAATGATCCTTTGTATAACACAGTAATCAATATACATATCTGATTGTTATGGGAGGTTTGCAACATATCCAGAATGGATCTAACCTGGTTCAAGAGATTGCCCTACAGTAAGACAAGACAAACTCAAATCAACTCTACAGTGCCATGGTACCTAAGCAACCAATGATCACACAGTTCTGTTCATATCCACAGTCCAACAACATTTGATGTGACGCTATTATTATATACATAAGAAAACAAACCATTTTGTTTGATATATTTACTCTGTGAATTTGAATCTATTATATATATATATGTTTGCTATTAATTTTGAAGATTAGTAGTAAATTCCTGTAGTATTTGAATATCAGTCCATCTCCAGAGCAACCACACTAAGAAATGAATGATCTTTCATTGCTTTACCTTCTTTCTTCTGGAGGTAGGTATGATTCCTGTATGTCAGATTTTCTTCAAACTGTATATTGAAATCTATTAAATAATATGAATATGGTTCTACACTAATATTCAAAGACTCTACAGAATTTGCAGGGAGCTAACAATTCTAGTGGAGCAATTTTTTTGATTAGAATAGTACATTATGAATATTATGGTTGTTTTCTGCCTGCTATAGAAATCCTCAGAAGCCCTTCAAATCTCCAACACACTTCTGTCAAATCATTGAAGCTATATTAAAAGCAGTCTAAACTTGAGTTACAGATATCTGGAGTTCCCTCATTATGTACGTGCTGAAGTTGCTAACTGTTTGTTTTTCACCCAGGTTTTCAAAGTCTCTGCTGTAATGTTCAGTTTCCTCAGAAACATGAAAAGAGGCCTTTTGAGGAGGTGGGAAGCTTTTTCAGATGCCAAATGCTCCTATTTTAGCTGGAAGCCACACCACATTTATAATGATTGCCTTGATGTGTAGAACATTTAAACAGTCTGAGTTTCTATTAAAATTTGAGATGAAAAATAAAGGCAAGGTAAAAAACATTTACTTCCTCCAGTTTTCATGTTTGTCAGGATATATATATATATTATAATATATATAATATTATATAAAATATATATAATATAATAATAAATAATACATATAATACATATAATATATATAATTATATATATATTATATATATATAATTTTTTTTGCAGTTTTTGATATATGAAATGGAAAGTAAATTAGTTGTATTGTCAGAGCCCTGTGTATTCTCTTGTCTGCCACAGTCCTTATTTCCTTGTTTGAGTGGGAGGAACAAGGCTGATGCATAAGGTCTGTAGCTATCCTGTAAGGAGCAGAGACTGAGCATCTGATATTTACCTCTGTGTGGAACTGAGCAAGAAATGACAGTGTGGAAATGACTGAGCCCTTGATCATCTCTATCATCCTCCAGTTGCTGACCTCCATAGGTGGACCCTTGCTGGAGGCAGAAATCAATGCTCTGTGTAGCTCAGCCTGCACGAAGCCTGCTGAAGAGCATGGTAAGACTTCTGTTGCTTCCAGTAGAATTCAGAGCTATTGTGAGGAAAAAATCATACAATGTTTATTTGAGGCATTTTCCATGTACTTTAAAACCTATTTCGTTAGATCATTACTCATTTTGTTTGGCTCTACAGAAACCTTTTGAGCATGTCTGTCTGTCAAGCATGCACTGACAGGTTTCCCAAACGGCTTTTGCATTCTTTACTCTTGATGGATGGTTTCTCCTCATAGAAATTTCCCCATAGCCATTATCTATTTTATTCTTAATTAATGGGCAAGTTGATGCATTTTAAGAGAGCAACAATAACAGCTTATTTATTTATTTATTTATTTTTTATTTTACTACAGTCACCTATGCATGCTCTTGAATGACTTCTTCACACAAAATACAGATTTTATTCAACCGTATTCCTCACATTTAGATGTTAAGGCTGTGTTGTTTTACTGATGTCAGGCCAGGTGTGCATCCCCCTCCTAAGAGCTGACTTGGCGAAGATAAAGCATTTAGCTGGCTGAGACCAAACTTCCTCGTCACTGTGGACTTCCCAGGAGATCACCTGGTGCCTGACCCTGACCACTGCCTGGTCCTGATCCTAACCCAGATTTGCCATTCCACAGCATAGCACCTTAGTGTAAGGTGTTATCTCCACCTGCCTTGTCATGCTTGGCTCCCAGTTTGCTATCCCTTTTGGACCAGCTGGTCCTTACTGCATCCTGACAGCTGATGTGACAATCCCTGAAAATATGGTTTCATGACAGGCTGCAGGTTAACAGCAGAACTTGTCCCTGGCTGTGAGTTTAGTTTTAAAGTGTCTAAAGTCACAGAGCAGAACTGTAACATTTAGTATTTATACATGGGATAGAGACCATTCTTATTGATACAAGAAAAATGGAGTGCATCGTTTTACATAAACGCAGAAAATGCCAGTTCAAATATAAATTATAAAATTGCAGCTGGTTGGATTTTTTTTTCAATGGTTTTTGAAGAAAAGTGAGATAAAATGAAATTAAATACATTTTCAGTGTAAAATAAGGTGAAAGTTCAAGATGGACAAAGAATTTTGAAGTTGACATTTTTCAAGTTATTTCCTTTAGGAATTCCACTTCTGAGTTCTGAAGCTTCATTTTGACCTACTAAAGGATTCAATTTTTTATACCATTGTTAATGTGTTTTACACCATGTCAGTTAAAGTATTCAGTATGACGCTTGAAATGTTTTACTTTATTCTTTATGTCTTATCTTCCAGTCGCAACAAGTTATTTTCTTTTTGAGAGTTCTCTTATTTGTCATATTGAAAGAGTTTGATGCTTAAATCTTTTTCTCCTGCTCAGGACTGCTCTGGCACTGTTAACACTCTGAATACAAAACAATAGATAGGTCAATCAACATTAAGTAGAAGATATTCTTACTGATGATGAAAATGACTCTTTTAAGTTTTATGCCATATAACTAGCAACTTATACATGATTACAGGTGTCCAATCATTACATAACCTAAAATTAATACAAGTATTTTAAATAAAAAAATCTTACAGATATACTTTCATCCTGAAAGATTAAAACAAAAATACATCAAAGTAAGCAATTTTTCAGCAAAATGGAAATTTCAGGTTTCTCCTAATATCCAGCTCATTTTGATGAGAAAGTCTGTGACTTGTGGTGCTGGTGGCCAAATCTTAGAGTAGACAAATTATCTTACAGCCCAAACAATGATTACATACTACTCTACCCTTTACACTTTTCGTGCAGCTTTCTCTTAGCCTTTATTTTCAGGTATTCTCCTCACTTAGCTCTCTGTATAAGTGCATGTATGAATATATCCCAAGGGTTGATTCTTCTTCACTAGAGATTGTCTTTCAATTTTTCTTCTTACCCTGTGGTGCCAATAGATCCACGTCATTCAACTTGTCTGTCAGAGGCTATGGACCAAAACACTTTTTTGTCTGTTGGGGCATCTGGAAGTGCAAGTGCATCCATGAAACTGGCTGTGATGTGAGACGTGTTGTGCAGGACTGGAGCCAGCCACTCGCCTGTTCTCTGCAGTGCCTATTCCTGGTTGGGGAGAAGCAGACTAGCTTACTGAGAGGAAAACTGACCTTGTTATTGTGGATAAAAGGAAATGGCAGTCTTAATATTTACGTAGGGGAAAAAAAAACATGTGGTGAAGGGTTTTGACTATTTACTTTACAGAGGAGCTTGAGAGAATGAAGAGTTTGTTTTTAATTTTGCTGTATTAGGAGAGAAAAAAAAAACAGTTGAATTGCGAGAAAAGGGGTTTGTGGAGGGGATGATAGCTGTGTGCCCAAGGTGCTGTTCTGGCTGCATGTCTCCTCCTAGCTGGGAGCTTCTCAATTGGATGAGGAGGGGAGTCCTCTCAAGGGTGAGAGCATGAAATAGAAAAGCTGGGAGAAGCAGAAAGTGAATGTTCAGAACCAGAAGTGAGTGGGTTGCCCATGAGGAGAAATGTAAATGTTACCTCCAGCCATTCTTGTGCTTTCTGGTAGGGAAATATAATTATCCTGTCCTTTCCATCAAAGTGTATCGCTATGGCTCTGGCTGGATATCTACAAAAATGGAGAGAGGTGACCAATTCAGCATAATATCGGTGCCTAAGTAAAGTCCAGTTTATGTCTATAGCCAAATATTGTCTACTACTACTCTTTGGATAAGCACTGATATTCAAAGGCTAACTACGTAGTATTGATGCCTTTCTGTATATTCTTTTCATATAAAGGTGTGAATACTGACAAGAATTCAGCAACTGAAGATTTGGTGTGCAGTTGAACTACACGTGTTACCACACTATCATCTAGTGGCAGTAAGAGGCAACTAAATACAAAACGATGGAGCTGAGCAGTAGTTTGCTTCTGCTTGCATCAAAGTTACCATGTTATTGAATGAAACCACTAATGTGGTATTGAACAACCAATTTCCCATCCCTGAAGTCTTTAGTCACCTTTTTGTCTTCTTTGTGAAAAGATCATTTTGATTTTTAACGAAGAGATGTGCACTGATTTTAAGTCCAATACCAAAGCCTAGGCGGGAATTTTGACTAAGAAGTGAGAATTGTGTCCAAATGAGTTCAATTATCATGCCTTGGAGTTAAGAAAAAGGAAACAAGTCAAGCTGTGCCCTGCAGGCCAGCATCTAAATGCAGGTGCAGATCTTCTCCAGGCATCAGTCAACTTCAGTGAATCCAAATTGATTTATACCTGCTGTGGATCTGGCACAGTGTCTTCAAACGTTTCATACTTACGCTTATTTCAGAAAGAAAGAGAAAGATAAGTATTTTGATGTATATAGTTTATTCTGATCACTTTTGTTCAAAGTCTGATCTGGTATAATGCATTCATCTCTCATGGAAATTTCAGGGCTGTAATCAGTTTTGACACAAATACTGAACTTAGCAATTGAAGTAGATGTATGTTATAAATGTGAAACTTTTGAGAGTACAGAAAGGGTCCTCTTTATATTCTATGAAAACTATTCCCCCCCCCCATCGATTCATAGGAGTAGACTGGTGCCATCTAGTGAAGAAAAGATTTGTTACATGTCTAAAGAGCCACAATCCAATTCTGTTCTTGTTTCATTATTAGTGTGATTGGAATGATAAAGAAAGACAAACATTTTGGAAGAGGGAAATTGAGCAATGTGTTCAATTCACTGTCTGTCATACACACTGAGAAAGAAGATATAAAAATGCAAAACGCTAACTTACTTATTACAAAGTGACTTCCACATTTGTAAATCAGTTTGTTGGGTTTTATTTAAGCCCAGTTCCCACTGCTTCCCCAGCATCACTTTTCTTCTTCTCTAGATAAAAAGAAAGTCTAGTATAGCAAATTGTGACTTAGGTAAAATTTAGTACCTCTTCTGAATATCCCCAATTAGGTTGGCAGGAAAGTTTACAGTGAACTTTGATATAGGCAATTCTTATTCCATGTTTTTTTTTTTTTTTTTTGGCTATGTCTTAGTATTCAGAAACCTCTGAAAGTGGAAGAGGAGTTATGGATCCCTTAATCTTGCATTGCAAAAGCATAAATGCATTACAGCTGATATGTTGCTGTCATACCTAACACTTATGATAACATCTGCTTTTTTAAATACTCTTTGAGACTACTGTCCTCGTCTCTGCAATGTTTTCCATATTCTTCTTAAAGTTTTTCTTCCTTTTGCATCTTGTCAGACATGCAAGGAAAGTTAACGGTATGCTTTTAGTATATATTCCATATTGTATTATCTTAGAAATTCATTTGCCTGTGTGTGCATTTGTTTTCAATCATAAGCAATTTAAAATGGATTCTTTGAAAATGTGGTTCATGCCATTAACTAAGATGAATCCCCTTTAAGCCTAGATGTTTTTTGCTTTAGAGTAAATAGAAGACCAACAAAACTAACCCAGGAGTCAAATATGTTTCACAACTTTAAATTACACTGTAATGTGCTTGTTGCTAACAGATGAAAAGTTAAACGTCCATGGACCTTATGGTTTAAATGTAGCAGGGCACAATTTTACTTGCACTAGCCTGTATTGTAGTATATCCCCTATTAGGCGCTGCCGGAGATATCTGCTGTGGTGCCTTGTGGGCCTTATATTTGGCCAGTTTCATAGGGAAAATCTGTTTCTGCTGCAACCTCCAGAGGAGTATCTGGGCCCCTCAGTTCAAGAAGGACAGGGAACTGCTTGAGAGAGTGCAGCGCAGAGCCATGAAGATGATTAAGTGAGTGGAGCACCTCCCTTACGAGGAAAGGCTGAGGGAGCTGGGTCTCTTTAGCTTGGAGAACAGGAGATTGATGGGTGACCTTATTAATGTTTATAAATATGTAAAGGGTGAGTGTCAGGAGGACGGAGCCAGGCTCTTCTCAGTGACATCTATGATAGGACAAGGGGCAATGGGTGCAAGCTGGAACATAGGAGTTTCTGCTTAAATATGAGACAAAACTTTTTTACAGTGAGAGTGACAAAACTCTGCAACAGGCTGCCCAGGGGGGTTGTGGAGTCTCCTTCTCTGGAGATATTCAAAACCCACCTGGACGTGTTCCTGTGTGACCTGATCTAGGTGTTTCTGCTCCAGCAGGGGGATTGGACTAGATGATCTTTCAAGGTCCCTTCCAATCCCTAACATTCTGTGACTCTGTGATCTTCTTCAGTTATTGACTGCTCCTTCTGTCATCAACTTTAGGCCTTGTTTTCGAAGAACAAGGCTAATGTGATCACATGCTATTTCTCCTTCTAATAACATTGGAACCTTTTAGCCAGTTTCAACCAGATATAACAGAAGCTCTCAGAGATATGAAGTTTCTAAACATTTTGCATAAAGATATAAGTGGGTAATGAAAAAATATTTCCCTCATTCCCTATTGAGAAAAGAGCTGCAGTGTAAACTCATTTGTTATTAAACTCCAAAGAGTCATCTTGGAGACAGACAATCTTGACTACAGGAATACATCTGATTAGAACTTGCCCTTTATAGGTATTAAGGACTTGAGACAATAGTGGGACATACTATAGGATACCAACCTTTCTCAGTTCCATTGCTCACAGTACAGCTCATCTGTCTTTTGGTGCTCAGTTGATGGTATGCTGGCTGCAGCGAAAAGGGACGGTTAGATCACCTCTTATCCTACAGAGAACATTTTCCATATGTGTCTCTTTGAATTAGCCTCACTGTGATTTGACTGTAAATGACATCTGATAATTTTTGACTTAAGCCTGCATTGATTCCATGTCATGTTCCCCCCTTGCTGAAATCACCAAGCAGGGATGAAGACAGGTTTTTCAAAAACTCAACATTGTCCTGGCTCTTCTCAGGAACAATAAAGGGCATCAACAATGACGGACAACATAGGGTCCTGTGCATCCCACCCATTGTGCTGGATGAATGCTACACGCTTTGTGTTTGCACTTATACAGCATTTTATGCCTTTCCCCACTGGCTGTATTTTGCTTCCCTTACTCTTTAGCTTCTTTATTCTCAGATGAGATACAGATTAAAAATGGCCTTCTTCTCTGCTTAAAAATAATACGTATGTGTGATTGAAGACCACAGATAAGTGCCTTCACAGAACTCAGTTTTTAATAGTGAGCAGATGGGGAAAAATGCTGTTTTAGGATTAGAGAGAGGAGTAAGAGGGAATATTTAAACCTGTTATGAAATTTTCAAAGATCTTAGAAGTACAATAATGATTATGCAGACTAGGTTTATTACTAGGTATATAATGAAAATGAAAAGAAATCAAAGACAAACACAGTAGAAATCAATATTAACTAAAATATTATGTATAAAATTAACCTTGAAAAGAAAAAAAAAAGTGCTATTTCATGTAAAAAGGACTGAGGGTAAGCAGTCATGGAGCATAATTACCTGGGTAGTTCCTTACTTTTGTGGCTTCTGTTGAGTCAATTTTGCATTTAATTACTCTGAACTGATTTAAAAAAATATACGTTTGTTCTAAATTGGTACTGGTTTTAGCTTATTTTTTACAGGTTGCTTCACGTGTTCAAATTCCTGACTTCTTTGCAGTCTCCTAGTAGAAGATGGTTGCTGTAAGTGACCTGCTGACACATGTCACCTGCTCTAAGTGACAGTGTGTACGGGATACTGTGCTGGAGATACCAATGCAGTAGACAGCCTGGCCTGGCAGATGTTTTGTCTAGTAAGGCCAAACTTTTACAATCTTTTGAAGAGAGGATAGCAAAGAAATTGCTGAACTTCTTGGCCATCTTAGTGTGTCTGAAAGGGTTCTAGGGGCCTCTGTGTGAGCAGCTAAGTCCCTCACAAGTCCCTCATGTCTGCCAGTTTGGCCTCCTGCTAATTACCACTGACTTCTTTGACAGGAGATCTCTACAGGCTGTGAGCATTTCCACTCCATGCACACAGGCTAACACCTAAACGGAGACTTTTAAATGGAGATGTCCAGATCCCCTTGCTCCCCCAGCTGCTCCTGGTTTGCCAGAACCCTTGGCTCATGTTCTTTGGGTGGGATTTGCTTTCTCTAGTTTTAAACATCAGCACTGTAGATATCTGCATTGGAGCTAGTTACACTCGCTCTCTTTATAGTCTGTGGGGAGAAATAAGTACATTCATGGTGTGATTCATCTGTCCTATTTTAGATGTCTAAATTGCGATGGGAATGTTCCTCGTTCTGACTGCTTATTTCTTCCAGACTCTCTCAGGTGATACCAAGGGGACAAGCTAAAACGCAGACACTTCTGTGTGATCAGATGAATGTCACCCACCACACCTCAGGAGCTTGCAGCCCCCACTCCCCATTATATAGATCTGCCACTCACACGTTCCCCTTGCTGGCCAGCTGTGCTTGCCACGTAAGGTTATGAAGAGAGGCTATTTGGGGTGGCCAAGGACGTGTGACCTCTGCTAGATGAGCATGACCAGACACAGGTGATTTTTCATCACATGGCAGACCCAGATGCTGCTTCTATCATGCAGCCCAGGATGGCACTGACTCATGAGTCACACTGAGGAAAATCTCAGTGCTCTGCCTGCAGAAGATAACTCTTCTCCCTTCCCTTCCCAAACTGGCAGTTATGATCACTACATCAGAGGCAAGCTGAATTTCCACTCAGCCCGAGAGAGAGAATAACCATTGTTATTGTATTTACAATATACATTGTTATTGTATTGGTGTTGCTTCTTCCTTCCCTGCCACCAGTGATGTGTGGGGCTTCATTGTTTCCTTCCCTGCCTGTGCTTCAAAGCAATAAGCAGCAGATTTGTGAGATAAAAAGGCCAGCAGAAAGAATAAGCCCCAAGCTCAGCCATGGCAGAGATAACTTCAGTGACTTCTATGCACAGCGTCTCATTTGTCTAGATTTAGTAGCAAAAGCTTGGCAGAGAAGCACTGTGGGTGTGCTCCATAACCCAGGTGGGAACATACCGTGTTCAATGTATTAAAAAGGATGCCGACTTCCTGCTTAAAAATGTGAACCCGAGTATAATATAGTCCACCAGTAATCCAGCTGCATATAGGACTACACTGGGTTTTTACAAGCTTGTCCTCAACACAGACGATCTCGAAGGTCTTTTCCAATCTTAATAATTCTATTCTCTGACTCTAAGGTCCTCCTCGGGTCTTCCTGAGCAGAATAGAAACAGCATTATGCTTGCAAGATCTGCTGTTAGCACCTCATGACTGTTCCAGAGGTCTTTGGGGCAGCTTTCTCCCTTTCTTTTGTCCTGAGAGCTTTCCCTCAGCTTTTCTCATTGTCCCTATGGCCTTCTGAGTTCTTTATCTTGCACTGTTTATTCAAGAAGAAACTTTTTCTTTTCCTCTCCTATCTCATAGATTGAGACAAAGTGTTGAGGACTAGCTTGTAAAAACCCAGTGTAGTCCTACACAGAGCTGGATTACTAGATCTTCCTTACTGCCTTCTCCTTGAAGGTAAAAGGTATGTTCAGAGCATAAACAAAAATACTTTTTCATGTAAAACAGACCCCCCCCCAAAAAAAAAAAATATATATATTTATTTATTTATGGTGAAACAAAATCTGGGTTTGGTGGCCTTTCTGAAAAGGTTTAGGCTGCCAGGTAAGACATATGCTGCAAAGAATCTCCCACAAAACACTGTGTGTGTGATATCTCTGCCCTTTGAGTGTCTGCCAGGAAGAAGTGCCATTGTGGGGGGATGTGGAGGCACTGCATGGTGCTGGCACAGCAGCCAGCGCTAATCAACAGAGAGAGAGGTCAAGCCTGCAAATCCAGAAGCAGCAACAGAGAGCACAACAGCATTTGTTCTACCTAGAGAACAAATGCCTGGTGATGCATCATGAAAATGCTTTACTGAGGCGCTGGTACTCCATAGACAATGTATTTCTTTTTAATTTGATGGAAAAAGCTTTTGTCTGTTGTGATGAAATAGGAAAGGCTGAAAGATTTACCGTCTCAAGGTTAATTGCAATCAGATCTTTGGTGCAATTAATTTTAACAAGGGAAGAAAATTGCAGGCCAGGGTAGAAGAAGGGCAGGTTAAAGAATGTTAAGTTGAATTATAAATGTTCTAGTCAGCAGGGTCAGGTGAAATTTGGTGCAGAATATTTAAGAAAGTTACGGAAGAAATTAATTGCTGAACTATTAGTGATTGTGTTCAGATGCTTATGGAGGATCAAGAGGTCCCAGAGGCAAAGAGAAGCTTTCACACAGCACCTCTAATTTAAAAGAAGAAAAAAGAAACTAACACATCGGGCACCTTAAATGGGATACTAGAAAAAAAATTAATAAAACAATTCAGTAAAGCCACCAAGTAGATAATAAAGTAATGTAGACAGTCATTGTGGCTTTGTCAAGAACAATCCATGTCAAATCCACCTTTCTATTTTTGACATCTTTACTGATCTAGCATATGTGGCACCTGGTGCAATCCCAGGTGATATGCTCATATGCCAAATAGGCAATTGCTTTGGTTAATTCTCAGAAAGTTGGTGCATCTGAAGGTTTTATTTTTTTTTTGCTGCTGTTCTGTCCTCCACATGCTGCCTTGTAATTGCCATTTCCAGTAGTGGTGTCAGGGAACACAAAAGGCCCATATGAGACTGTCATGACGGTCATACCTTGCTGCTTGAAAGCCACTGGGCTAGGTAGCTTCTTCTGGTCCCTTCCAGGCCAACATTTTGGTGCTGCCATGATGCTACAGCTACCTCGCCTGACAGAGAGACATAGATACTCAGTGCTTGATAATGAGCATGAAAACAAACAGTGCAAAAAGGATTTTGAGTCTTCTTGGCCAGCTGTACACTGAGCTGGCCACCTACCTATGTTTGCCCAGCATTAAGGATGCATAATTATTCTGCATGATTTCCAGTAGCTGCTAGCAATTTTTTGATTTTCCTATCCAAATCCCTTGCAGCTCTTGTTTGTAGCTCAGGCACCTTTGGACTGGCTCAGCACCAAGGGCAAATCATGTAATAACAGTGAGTCTCCTGTGGCTGGTAATGCAAGTGCTGCTGCTGCACTGTGCTCCTGGCATGGTGCAACACAGGCCAAACTCAGCCAGGAAAATGTGTCCCAAATGAAATCTCACTGTGAGCATGTCAGACTAACTGCTGCAATATTAAGACATAAATAGACATATGTGTTTACACTGCAAAAAGAATTACACCCACACTGATAAAATATCATTCCAAAGTAAGGAAAGATAAACCATTAATGGCTTGGCCTTTTAAAATAAACATTAAGTCCAGTGATTACTTGCTGCTCAGAGGTATAAGTTTGCTTTGGGTTCTTTATGATCTTTTCCAAACTTTGATTTCTTAGCAAAGTGTCTGCAGAGGATACTGGAGTGGAAACAGGCATAAGGTGTCTGTTTGTTGTTTTTGGTTTTAAAGATGTTTCTAAATAATATGTGTGAGAACCTAAGTTACATTCCACAGAAATATGAGGGTACTTCCACTGGAATTAAGGGCTCCAATTTAAGCATTTCTTTTCTACAATTTAAAGAAATCTTGTAAATGTTTCAAGTAGGATTTCACAACATTTGTGTCACTTGCCTGTACTGACCATGACTCCAACTAACTTTTGATAACTGCTGATACTTGTATAGGAAGAGACTGTCAGAGAATCAGTCCTTTCCATACTGCACCTGCTCCTCACAAATCAACAGACTACTATAGTATCTACTTTAACTTATCTCTTTTCCCTGTCCCTTCAGTTGTTGCTCATATGGATTAACAATTTTAGCCCTTTATGAATCTTGGACCAGAATGGTGCATAAACAGAGCATTAATTTGTACTGTGGGAAAATTATATATTTCAAGGGCAGGTCTTTCATTCCCTTCCCCAATCCTATAGCTGTTGGTGCTTCCAGTTTTCCTTCTTCACCTTCCCCATATCCAGCTCAAGGCACCTCTCTTCCTTTTATCCCTCCATTGCAATGTGTTCAGCTTCCCCTCACTGTAGTCCCACAATCATCCTTCCACCACAAGGGGTGTGTGTGCCTGTTTTGCTTTTCTTTTATTCCAGAAGCTATATGGGTGTATCCAAAACCAGTTTCCCATCTTATATATGGATGTCAGAGGCTCTTGGCATCCACGTGATAGTCCATTTTCTCCCAGCCTCTAGAAGAACTCCACATGAGGAAATCTTTTCTCAAAGAATAAAAAAACTCAGTATTTGTCTGACTTTCTGTATCTGAATGACTTAGCATGTAAAGATACAAGAGGAAAAGTAAACTTCTGTTTCTAGGTAAAGATCAAAAAGGGTTTAACAGACTGAAAACTAAGGTTTTCAACATCCTTGCACACTAGGTAATAATCTAATTTTATGTGTATGAGAAACTAAGACACAAAGAAATCAGATTTATGAACCATATCACTGCAAGCCTGTGATAAAATCAGAGTAAAAGTTTATGCAGAGTCTTTTGCTCTAATTAAAGTTCTTTGCTAAGAGTAGTGGTTCTCAGGAGTTTTAGTAGATGTACAGGTTGAAATGCTGCTAATATAAGTCATCGAAATATATTTTCCATCTTTTGAAAGCTTGGAAATAAGGTTCCTGTCTTCTGAGAGTGGGCACTGACACTCTACAGCAGACCTCATAAGAAGGAAGTTAAACTTCTTTTCTCCCTGTGACTCACTATAAATTGTTATAGGCCAGCAGAATAACCTGTTTTTTGAGTGCCTTTGGAGAAAATTGAATTATGTACTGTAATTGGGAGATACTATTAATGAAAAGAGGAAACAATATCCTTCTGAAATGCTTTGTGTTATGAAACCTCTTTCCACTTGCATGAAAGAAGGCAGACTATATTCCTTACAATCTGTTGTAATTAAAAGATTGTTTTTATGGAGCATTACTGAATCATTTATGAATCGGAAGGGGGAGAACTCAGACTAGCTGATATCTTCCAAAGAAAGGCCAGGTGGCTATGGTTATAGGCAGATTTGTATCTTGGAACTGAACTGCTAGTAAATGTCATGTAAAATAACTGAAAGTATTAGAAGTAGGAATTACATATACAGAAAATTATGACCAAGAGAAAACAAGTATGCAGCTTTGGGACTGCAGGCTAGAAATTACCTTTCCTATCCATATTCAAAAACCCATGAAAACACTCTGATAGATTTAGCTGTAGCAATTTCAAAAGTTACTACTCCTGCCAGCCCTATTTCTGTGACAGAGGTTGCCACCACTTAGCAGAGGAGGCAAAATGGGATTGATTGCTGCACTTCACCCACTCCTGGTCACACCTTGCATATTAACACAATTCTCTCTTCACAGTGGATGATGTTAATACATTGAAATGGGGTGACTGAAGTGTGGACACGCATCCAGCTTGCTTGCTACCGAGATAATGACAGCAGTTTCCATCAGAGAAATGAGGGGTAGAGCCTGACTGATAATGTTCTTACCAGTCTACCCTTGAGTCAGTAGATTAAAGGCCATTTCATGCCCCTCTCCTGCCATGGCCCAATTACACAAACTATCAGGTAGGATGTTTTTGTGATGGCAGACAAGCTATGTGCTGAGTGTCCTTGGCAGTAAGATGCAGAATCACAGAGTAGTTTGCACTGACCTTTGGAGGTCATTTGATCCAAGCCCCTGCTGAAAACAAGGCTAACTTTACACATGGCTTTGCACGTGCACTCGCAGATATTAATGTGTCCTTCTGTAAACTGATTTTGTGGACATTTTCTTTTATCAAGTGCTCTTCAGGAGCAATTCGCTTTCATAGATCAAGAATTCAAGGCACAAAAGAACTATTTCTTAAAGAAAGAAGTGTTTGGTTGTAAGTGGAATCCAAAGTGTGGGTACATTTGTTTGTTTGTTTGTTTGTTTAGCATACAGGTTTTTGCAAAGAAAAATTCTTAAATTTCTGTTTTCTTCTTCTTAATAGACATTTTTTACAATGGGTGAGCTTCTCACTCCATTGGAAAATCTTGGAGAGGCACAGTAGGCTGAAGTTCAGCTTGCCTAAGACTGGAGATTTTACATGTTATAAAAAAGAAACAAAACCACTGAGGTGGGGAAAAGTAATCACTATGTGCATACACAAAGTGGTAGTTCATGTGTCTAGTTTCATAGGAGCACTCCTCCTATGAAGACCAGAGAGCTAGGGATGTTAGCCCAGACAAGAGAAGTCTCCTGAGAGACCTCATTTCGGCCTTTCAGTACTTAAAGGGGGCTTATAAAAAAAGATGGAGAGTGACTTTTTACATGGTCAGATAGGGAGACGACAAGGGGAAATGGTTTTAAACTAAACAAGAGGAGGTTTAAATTAGATGTTGGGAGGAAATTCTTCACACAGAGGATGGTGAGGCACTGGCACAGGTTGCCCACAGAAGTTGTGGATGCCCCATCCCTGGAGGTGTTCGAGGCCAGGCTGGATTGGGCTTTGGGCATCTTGATCTAGTGGGTGGCATCCCTAGATGGGGGTTTGGAACTAGGTGATGTTTAAGGTCCCTTCCAACCCAACCCATTCCATCATTCTATGATTTCATGTTGTTGTTACACAGAACTTGGCAGTTGTACAGTAAGTTTTAGAATTTTGTACTCATCTTCCTTACCTCTTGTGATTGCTGTTCTTGGATCTGGGCTCTCCCTCTTCTGAAGATTATGTGTCATCCTGGTGATCCAATGCAAGCTTGGAATATCTAGTTGTAATCCAATATGGCAGGAAGCAAAAGTTCGTCAAAGAAAATCAAAACATTAAGTAAATAAAGGAAGAATGAACAGCTATGGAAGATGGACCAATAAGATGTAGAAATGATGAACAATGTGAGAGGCAAGGCTTTGAAATGGTTGATGGTATGAAAGTTTATGAGTATTTAACCTCTGCTCCTTCACTTGTCACTTCACATAAGCTCTTAAAACAAGCAGACCATGGGGAGCAAACTTCAGTAGATGTAGAAATTAATTAAAACTTATTTGTATTCTTGATCTATATCCAGCTTTGTTTTTGATAATGACAACATTTCAGCGAACTCTTATTCTTTGGAAAAGGAGAAACAGTTGAGTAAATTTTGCAGTGTTCTAGGCTTATCGTTTGAGAATTGTGAGGCAAAAATGAGAGAAAAAAACCAATATTGACAATTCTCAAAAACAATTCTCAGTTTGCCAGAAGAATGGAAAGCCCTTGTGATGAACTTTTTTGCATTTAAAAAACAAATTCTGCACTGGAACAAAATTTCAGAAGCACAAAAATTACCATGAAGAAGAATTTTTAGGAAAAAAAAAGGAAAATTATAATACATTTTTCCAAATGTTGTTCATCTTATAAACTCCTGGGTTTACCAGCTCCCTAGTAAGGAGTTTTGGGAAGCAGTTTTGCCAGGAAGATGAAGAGCCAGTATAGAAGACTATTGGGAAAGTCCAGAGAGCTGAATTGTTAAGGAGCTGCTTACCCACATATCTCAGCCACCTTGGGAGACTGTGTTCAGTTAGCATGCTTGGTGTCATCTGCGGCACGCCAGAGCCAGCTGGCTGCAGAGTGAAGCACAGCTCTAGGGAATTTACCTCCATTGTTGTACTGTCTTGATTGCCAGCTGCCCAGGGAACTGGTAAACCTTACCAGCTCTTTTATGAACTTAGATAATGGCTAAGAATTCTGCCAGCTAGACTGATTAAAACAAAAATGAACCAAAGAGCTCAAGAGATTAAGCAACACAGGAGCTGGCTAGATAAAGGGCTTTGGCAGCCAAGGACCCAGGAGATGGGTGAAAGGCAGTGTCCAAAAATGGGTAAATTTTCCTCAAAGGTTGCAACATAATTGGCATATCCGTGTAGAAAGCTTTGATCCTGTCAAATCCATTACTTTCTGACTGCTGCTGGTAAATTTCTGATAAGCCCCGAATCTAAAAAAAGGACAGATAAAAACCTTTGCATTCATGTATTTTTTTTTCCTTTTTTCTTTTTTTTCCCACATAGTAAAGGAAATGATGAGATATGTAGACTTCACATTACACTGTGTACAGTAGCATGTAAAATACATCTGAAGACAAAAGTCCTTATTTTGCATCATCTTTTCTCTCATTTACACTTGTGGAAGTGACTGTAAAGTAGGTTTTACAGTGAATGCCCTACTGAACTTGCTCAGATATCTTCTAAAACATCTTTCTTCTGGCCTGTGGCTGTTCTTCCAGTGGAGAAAGAATTTATACAGGCTTGATTATTATTACACAACTTTCTGATTTTTGATTGCAGATTAATTCAATTGCTGGCTCATTAATGCTATAATAACAGCTTCTGAAAGGTACTAATCTCTAATCAGAACTCAGGCATAACAATATAGTTGAAAATTATTTCAGTGAATCAAGTGAGATATTTTCTGTCTCAATTACCATTTTCTTTCACCACAGGGTAAATAATGGTACAAAGGCTTTTCCAGACACCTCCTTCATCTGATGATCTCTCTTTAAGAACCAATAGAAAGTTTCAACCGATAGGCTTCAGTAAACTATTCCTATAATATTTAGACATATGAAATTCTCACTGAAGGCAGTAGGTGAATTTATAATACTTTGGAATTGAAAGCAAAATTTAACACATTGAAATGACCACCCTCAGCATCTTCTAAAGTAGATTCATATCAAGCAGTAAGTTGCTTGATGCAACTTACAATTTAGCTATAATGTTAAATTCTTGGGAAAAATGTTCTGTCTATTGCAGTATAAATGCTGCCTGCATTTAACTGAGAGCAGAACACGGTTCCTTGTGCTTGAGTTTTTATAAGCACAGTCCAGAATTTAAACCCAATCAATTTGATCATTATGGAAAATGGATATGCAGTTAGGAGACAAGGAAAGGATTCCAGGCAATACACTAAATATCATTCAGCATATAAATAACAGTAGTCTTCAAACAACAGTCAAAAGAGAGGGAGAGAACAAATAAAATCAGGTAATTTTATTATGGCATTGTCCTGTTCTTAGATGATAATTGTAGTCATTTGTCTTAAGCAGGAAATGACTACTTTATAGTGTGCAGGACTTCTGAAAATACTGTTTCTTTTTTTTTTTTTGGTTTTGTTTTTTTTATACGAGTCTCCTGCTTAACCAGTGGGTAAAATTAATCTGTGATGTGTTGTAAAGGAGTTTCATGGGCATCTGAGCACTCGTTGTGGAGTCAAAAGCCTATTCTACACTGTCCCTTGGAGCTGGAAAACAATATTCTTTCATACTTGCACTGAAAATACTAATTTTGATAGAATTCTAGAATATCCAAATTGGAAGGGACCAACAAGGATCATCGAGTCCAACTCCTATGTCCCCAGGGGATCACCCAAAAAATCAAACCGTATGTCTGAGAGCACTGTGCAGACACTTGAACTCTGTCAGGCTTGGTGCTACGACCACTTCCCTGGGAGCCTTTTCCAGTGCTCGAATTAGTGTGGGTAATCTAGCTATCTGGCTCCACCCCTTCTCATTTCTGGTAGCTGAGATGTTAACAGCTTGAACAAAATCCTTGCCATGTAGGTGTCACATATCATTTTGGTCTTCCTTCAACACTTCTTTCCACATCTTCCTGTGAGATCTTCCCCTTTCCTGGCAGATCTACTCTGGCATTGCTGTGAAGGAGATGGAAACTGGATTTGTCAGTAAGGGTAATAACAAATAACTAAACTGCTTTAGAATAATTGGTTAAGATAAAAAAAAAATATTTTCAAACATGGTAGTACCTCAGCCAGACCTTCATACGAAATATTATTATGTAATTTTCTGTTTTGACCATTCAGAAGCGATGCAGTGCTACTTCTTTAGTTTTATGATATGATGACTTATGATAGTCAACGGAATGCAATTTTTTAGTTGTATTTATGCTATTTTGAAACAGCATCTCTTCTAAAAATTGTAATCATTTTACAGAAAAATTAAACATAACATACAATGTTGTGTTTTCCAGACTTGCATTTTAAATATCATAAGGCTTATGAAGACTGCCAGGAATAAAGTGGTATTATGATTTTTTTTTTGAGATTTTTAAAATGATAACTATCACTGAAGAATTGACTGCTTTATATGTTTAAAAATTAATTCTGAGTAATGCAGTCCTTTTACCAGGTTTGACTTTTTCATTGTACATATTTGGCAGTATAATTTGTGACATGAAGTATGACTCTGATAGGCATTTTTATGCATCAGAAGGTTTACTGACTTCAAAAATAGTTGTGTAACTGTGTCACTGAAAACTGTATATCATTAAGGTATTGAAACAGCCCTCATCTTCAGCATAACACAATACCTTGCATGACGAGTAAGTGCTAGGACATCTATTTTATCCTTAAAAGTGAGGTAGCAACTAGGAGATATAAAACTGGTAAACAGGAAGTCTGTAGAAAATAAAAGTTTTGAGTCCACATCTTCAGAGCCAGATCAGCATTTTAACAAGGGCTTTTCCTTACCACTAATCAAATGCATCTAGTATCTCTTCCTAGAAATTACCTGGTCTTCCTAGCTGTATTTGTGTTCCTTTTTGGCTTACACCATGAGGCAGTGAATAGTGTTATCACAGAAAAAATGGTTTTTAGTTTATCTGCTTTTATCTGCTTTTTCTTCACTGATTGTAAAATAAACACATTTTTTCCCTTTGTGTAAGGACAAAATGTACAGGTCACCTTTTTTTTTTTTTTTTTTTTTGTTTGTTTGTTTGTTTCACTAGTCTAAACTAACTAACTAACTAACTGCCCTTTTTAGAAGTTAGCTTTCACAAAAGGACTTTTGGTCCTTATCACCCTTTTCTGTCTTAACCTGGATAAAATAAGAAGCCCATCATAAGTAACATTCAAAACCTGTGGCAAATGGCAAGAAACAGAAAGCCTCCTCAGCATGAACCTGAGCTGAGCTCCTTTGTGCCAGGAAAACACTTCAAAATCTGCTTAAAAAAAAAAAAAAATAGAGAGAGAGAGAGAAGGAAAAAGAGAAACACTAAGTAGGAGAAAGAAATGATTAGTGCAAAAAATAAATGTCCCATATTTAGAATCATAAAGCCGTAGAATAACCCAAGTTGGAAGGGACCCACAAGGATCATTGAGCCAACTCCTTGCTCCACACAGGACCACCCAAGAATCAGATCATGTGTCCAATTGTGCTTCTTGAACTCCAGCAGGCTTGGTGCTGTGACCACTGCCCTGGGGAGCCTGTCCCAGTGCCCGACCACCCTCTGGGTGAAGAACCTTTCCCTAACCCCCAGCCTGACCCTCCCCTGTCCCAGCTCCATGCCGTTCCCTCGGGTCCTGTCGCTGTCCCCAGAGAGCAGAGCTCAGCGCCTGCCCCTCCTTTCCCCTCATGAGGGAGCTACAGGCCACCATGAGGCCTCCCCTCAGCCTCCTCTTCACTGGGCTGAGCAACCCAAGTGGCCTCAGCCATTCCTCGTATGGCTTGTCCTCTAGACCATCTTCATAGCCTTCCTTTGGACACTTTCTAAGGTGCCTTACTGATTTTATATGATTCTTATTTTTTGTTAGCTAGGAAGCAGACTGTAGTATCTGCCTCTGCACTGTGGTCTTCTTGAGGTTACTCAGCGACACTTAAAATTTAACTTCAGGAGGTTTTACCTTTCACCTTTGTAAATTTCACTGTGGCAAAACCCATGCAAGCCTAGGAACAAGTCTAACATGCACAACCTCAAATGACTGAGTTACATGAATGATACTTCACACCACAATGTCTCATTTACAAAGGCTGGAGTGATTTTTATTTTCCTTATTTTTCCTTTCCCTCTGCTCCTTTTTCCACCCTTACTGCCTGAGGGCAGGCCAGGCCATGTGGGGTGGCTGGGCAGAGCCGGTGGGCTGGGCACCCTGGTGGTGGCCGTCGTGGTGCTGACCCAATTTCACGGTGACCTCTGCTACCTGGGCAAGGAGCTGGCAACCAGCTATGCCTGCTTTAGAGGTCCTGATGGCACAGCTCAGTGAGGCGGTAGTGGTGCCCTTCTGGGTGAGGGTGACCAAAGCCACCATGTCCACAACCTTGGGCAACATCTACTGGGGTGGCAAATACATGGCTGCCAAGCTGGGGAATTAAAAAAAAATGGAGAAATTAGGAAACTGTTGCCAGATGGACAGCAGTTCCAGCTGCCAAGTGGAGGCCAGAGGATGGCATGGTCCCTGGCTCACCAGGTTGTTGAGGGCCCTCCCTGGTTCTTGGAGGGGAAGGAGAGAAAGCTTTTACAAAACATGCCAGTGTCTGTGCTTTCCAGGCTTTTATCCCCAGCCTAAAGAGTTTTCTGCCTCAGCCCATGTGGCCCACTGCAGCCTCAGCAAAATACTTCCCTCACCTCTCCTCATTTTACTTTTCTTTTCTTTTTTTTTTTTTTTTTTTTTTTCACAGAAGGTGCCTGGAGAATGCTTCCCAACAGCGTCTTACCTCCGAGCACTCTGGCACCAAAACATCTTTGGAGGAGATGCAAAACCAGCCTGTCTGATATTCCATGCCCACACTGAAAGAAAAAGGAAAAAGTGGAGAAGCGTAAGAGGTGACAGACACTGTGACTCGCAGCTATGCTGGCCGTGGTTACAGCTGTTCGCGTCTTTATTGTCTTTTCACATGGCAGTGCCCACTTGTGGAGATGATGGCTGTAAACCAAGTGTGAGCCTGCAGCCTTGGCAGCAGGTAATGTCTCTCATTCTGCTAAATGCAAGAATCATTTCTGGTCACAGGGTGGTTTAACCCATGTAGTAATAAACTGCCTTAGCATTACCAAGGTTTTATCTCTGTGAGTTACCCTGTGTCAGTCAAAATGTGCTTGAAAATGCAAAAGGGAAGAGAAAAGGTGGTATAAAAATACACTTACTTTATACCACATTTTACACTTTATTGAAAAAGCAAGTGGATTATTGAAGACAACACTTGGCTTTATTCAGCAAAGTTGCTCCTCTGAGAAATACTGCTATTCAAAGTTTTTTCTTACACTGTAATTAATTTATCACTTTGTAAAGCTTTTGAGTGCTGATTTTAAAATTGTCTGCTTTCATATACAATGATATAACAAAGTTTAGCTCTCCCTGCTCTGAGAAGGCAGCTTTGTACATTGAAGCTGTCAATAGCAGTCAAAGTAAGTTTTGCTTTTTTACCAGTGAGAGTGATGGTACTCACAGTAGACAGTAAATTATAGCAAGAGAGATCGTTGAGCTTTTAGGATGTTATGTGCTTCATTCTGAAATTCTGTGAAAATGATTATTTTCCCAGATGAATAAACAAATACACTCTTTTATACTTTTCAAGAGTGAAGGTAGTTAAAAACAGTAAGATTTATTCAGCTCTACTTTGCTCTAAAAAGCCCTGAGTACAGTAGAATAGTCAAGAGCATTGTCAGCCTCATGTATCCACTGCTGTTGCTGCCCTTTGGGGAAAATGGAGCAACTAAAACACCTCTCCT